>NW_015113113.1:76094-116291 GCF_001443285.1 Poecilia latipinna | reverse complement strand
ATATGTGTGTGTAAATGGAATGTTATAATTAAATACAGTAAATTAAGGCTTGAAAACATAGGTCTGTGTATAATTAATCTGTATAATGTGTTTAGATACCGAACACTGGGGAATGTTAAATCTAAAATGTCAACTTAAATTCCTTTTAATATCCTGCAGCCGGATGAATCTATACCTTGCATTAAATAAATAAACAAATCTGCTATTTAAAGTGAAGTCCTTCACAAATAGAGGAATTACGTTTGCTTTATTAACATCCACTTTGGGTGACCTGAACGGAGCCAAACATAGGAGTGAACTTGCTCACCAGGAGCCAACGTTTCCTTTTCTCAGACCAAATTCAGAGGTGGTCTGCGCCGTGCCACACTGCGCGAGTAGGTGTACCAAAGATCCTCCAAACATGTCCGAGAAGTTGACCAGCTTTACCGCTGATGGGTTTTCCCCAGGCGGCGCACACCGAGTGCAAAATGCGGTTCGGAAATTTTCACAGAAGAAGTATTTTCCAGTTCCCCGAGGACCGCGGTGGCGCCCGTGTGTATCCATCGCCCTCCTCGCTCAGTCCTCCTGGGACCGGCACCATCGGACGTGGCAAACATATTTCAGGTACAGCCTGGGGGCCCCACAATACATACAGACAAACTGCTGGCAGTCCCAACGAGCTATGCATCGAATACTAATGTGCTCCCTGAATGTATGCCTGGATGTGAGTGGAAAAGTGTATGTATGGGATTTGTTTATTTTTTTTATTTTTTATTTTGTTTTTTGCGCAATGTGTGTTCCTCTTTGATGGCAGGTGTCAAAATGTGTTTGTGATGCTGATGAGGATGGAAGTTTGCTGGTGGTCTGACTGTGCTGCTAATGGTCCCGCTGGGTGTAAAAATCTGTTCCACTGTCTGTCTTTATTTAGCACACTGGTCTGGCCCTCTCGCCGAGTGTGTGTGCGTGTGTGTTTGAGTGTGAACACTGGATGGGAATGGCTCCAAAGTGTGGCTGAATATGTATGTCAGCACAGAGCTGTAAATTTTCTGTGTGTATCTGCTGCATACTTGAGAGAAGGGTTTGGCAGACGAGCGTGTGGTGAGTGCTGTCTGATATTTTACGGTTCCCTAAGAGACAATCAAATCCAGGGCAGCTGCTTCTCCCGGCCCCCCCTTCCCCCAACATGCAGATAAACTGTACATATGACTGAAATTATTGTACACTCATCAGTTGACTGCCATTCTGCTTTCATGAACAAATGTTAGCACTTTCTGGTAAATTGATGCTTCAGTAATGACTTCTCCTCCTTGTCTCTGGCTCTGCAGCAGACAGAAAACCGTCCTATGACAAAACTGGTCCATTTTCTCCAAGATGTTGGTCTTTATCAGTCCAAAGCCACAACATGCTGTGGTCAGAATAATTTGACTCAGCAGCAGACGATCTACATGCAAAAAAACAAACAACAACAAAAAAAAAACAATCTTTTGGCAATCTATTTTGTGAAACAAACATTGATCTAAGGGATTAGGTTGACAAATTCAAAATGAGTTTTTGCTAATAAACTCATTGGGAAAAACTGAAGAATGTAGAAGGAATAGTGTGACTTGGACATAAACTGGTATGCATGAAAACTGTTTTATGCTTACACTGTTACCTACAACTGTTGGCTTTACTGCTGAAAGTACACACTAGGAATTCTTTAAAAAAGAAAAAAACTGAAGAGAAATTGTACTAGCTCAATGCCGATTTACAGGTATTCAAAGAGGTTATTTCAAATTCAACACAAAATTACAGTTTGAATGACTAATGAGGGAACACATTTATAAAACCCCTTCATGCCAAGACTCTTCAGTATGTAGATCACCCTTTTGCTGTAGGGATCTGTGGAAAATATGGTTCATAGCCAAATACCAGCTGTTAGCATAATTCCTGTGGAATCTCAGCTCAATCCTGGTGGGCTGAAGGACATCAGAGGAAGCAAGAAATGAGTGTATTAAAGACTGCATGTGTTAAATAAGACATATCTAGGAAGAAACGAAAAAGCCGCAAGTGTTAGGTGGTGTGCTGCTGGAACTGTGTTGATCGAGTTAACCACAGGCGTGGGAGGCGGGATATCATCGAGAAAAGAGCAAATTATTTTCAACGTCACATGCAAGTGAATACGACGGCGGGTCTTGGATTAATGGTCAAGCCATAGCAGCAAGAAAGAGCGCAAGGTCTGCCCATTCCTGATTCACTAAACATGCTTGAAAGTAATGTAAAATTTCCTAGGAGCACAATTAACAGCTATGTTTATGTTTGAATGGTGCTTTTGCATCACTTTCTAATCCTACCTTGAGAAACAGCCCGTGACACCTGCATCAAAGTCTCCCACAATGTAAATCAGTTTAATCCTCATAAAATTGTTATTTTATAGCACTGTCAAGCTACTGAGTTAAAAAAAAAAATCAAAATTTTTTTAACTTCAATAACATATCAACAGCGCCTCTGTATCAGCCAAGTCGAGACATCCTAAAGTACCAGAATGATGTTTTGTCATTAAAAAACAAAAAACCAACAACAAAAAAACAGTTATATATATATATATATATATATATTCTATTGTATTTTCGTATGTATTGCTTTATTACTCCTTATTAATTGTATTTTGTAACCTGCTGCAGTTTCAAAACTTGGTTTTGAACCTTAGAAGCAGTTTGATTGATCAATAGTCGTATTACCTCAGAGACAAAGTCGATTGAATTACTGGATTTCACTGGCCTACAGCAGACATTAAATTCACTACAATAACTTCCTATGAATAATAAAATGCTTATTTGCCATGTTTGCACAAAAATGTAAATGTTCTCTCTGTTTTACTGTTTTTCTTACACAATTTATGGGGGAAAAAAACCTGTGTATTAGATAAAAAAAAAAAAGAAAATCAATAAATCGGGCTAAACTATGAGAAGTCTTTTAGTGGAGTGGTTAGGAGGATAGATGTTGTGATTTTACAAGTTTATTAATAGTAATAGGCTGGCTCTATTACATTGGAAAAGCTAAACTATTCCAATGTCAGCACAAAAGAGCATGTTTAATTTCAGGTTTTTTTTTTTTTATTCAGCTCAATTTTAAAAGTATCAAAAGAAATTTCGTGGTTCTATACAGAATAAACTGGCCAACGATTTTAGAATGTACTGTACAAATGACACCCATCTGACTCAGCTAGCAGGGTTCAAACCAACAAGGCCTACAACCAGGGAAAAGGTAAACAAAGAAAAAACGTATCACCTCATAGGAAAGATGGTAAATATTAGCTGTAAAAATTAAAGTGTATACCTGTTACCGCAGCTAATATATGCTTTCCAGTCTCGGTTACAAAGACCTGTCTCCTCTGTTAGTGAATTGTTATACAAGTGTGTGCGTGTGTGTGTTGTTGTGATTGCATGCAAAGTCAGGACCAAGCTGGTTTAATTTCCCACAAGATCCAGAAATAAAAATCTCCTTAGCGATGGAGTGTGTGGCACAGTACACTGAGCATATTATGCTATTATGATTATGAAGGCAAATCAATTCCTGTAATGTGGGACACAAAGCTGAGAGGCAGCTCATGTGTCAGGATCATATGACTAAAAGTGTTGCACGACACAAACAAAGATAATATTACGTAGCCTTGCTCTGTTTAGGTGCTTTAATTTAAAAATCCATGTGCTGGAAGTAAGTGGTGCCTTGTTATAACACTTGGCCTCCTTAAACGTACATAGCTGGTAGGTAGTGCTGTTAGAAAACGACATAAATGAGACTGGAATGAACGGCAACTAGTTTCATGAAACAAGAAAAACTCCATGTTAATTTTATTCGTATACTGGGTATACCAGTTCAATTTCTTGTTTATTGAAATAGCCACAGACAGGACAGTAACTCCTATTAACAGGGAGAAGACCACTTGATGAAATGAAAACCAAGGAACAGGAAAAGGAAAAGGAAAAAAAGGAAGTGGGAACAACAACCTCAAAGGAATGAAGAGTCAACTAGGAACTTGATACTTCTCCACTCCATTATTTCTGAATTTGTAAATAAAATAAAATAAAATAAAATACTTTGTCTAATATTAAAAAAAAAAAAAAAATCACAAACCTTTATAAAAGGAGGGGATATTAATGATTATTACAATTCAAGAAATCAATGTTTGTCAAAATGTTGCATTTAAAATTGGAGAAAGATGCAGCAAAAGTTCTGTTTTAAATAATAAGACCCTTTTTAGTTTATGACATGAGACCAAAAGGATGAAGGTGTGTGTGTTAGGCTTCATGACTGTAAATATTAGAGAGATACAGCTATTTTGTGAATTACAAGCGGATGCCGTACTAGTGAAAATAAATAAATAAAAACAATTGCCAGATTTGGCGAGTATGAAAATGTTCAGGAATTTTTGGCTCTTAAAGAGCCATGCTCATTCAAGACAATAGTACACAAAGCAGAATGAGTCACATTTGACGGTCAGACCTAATTATGAAACTCTATGTTAAAAATGGGGGTTATCTGCATTTCTTCTCTAGAAATCTGAAAAGTTCCTGCCTTCTCAATAATGTATAGACATGCCACAGCTGGGAACCGACAGACAAACCACAAGAACGGAGGAAAGACTGTATAGAAAGTAAAGCAGCCCACTCTAAGAAGCACACACGCTTACGTACACCTATACACTAGCGACAATCACACTGATGCAAACTATCGACACCCAGGTGTTGAGAAATGTTTGCCAAACTCTCTCCAGACCCACGAGGTAGATATCTTTTCAGCTCGATGTGCAAATGAACTAAGCAAAAGTGTTGCTCATGTGATGATGACATGTCACACAAAAAAACGACACATTTCACACTCGTCTCTTCACACTTGTCTCAAGGATCATCGCTGCATCTCAGTCAATCATGTAACGGGATTTATTTTCATCCTACCATCCTCTTACAGTGGATGTGCAGCATTCATAGTAATTTAATTGTTCTAAAACGTGCAAACGAGAAGGCAAGAAGCGAATGCAAGTACCGTTGCCATGGAGTCACCGTCGCATACAAACAATAATTTTCTGTTGCTCATTTGTGTGTCCTATCCTGTGTAATGTGTGACACGTAGAGACTTTTTTCATACTTAAGATTGTGTTTTGCTAGAATAAACAGCCCAATGGACGTTTGCCACTGAGGCAGACAGCTGTCATATTAGAGAGAGGTTGATTTGTGTGTTTTTTTGTGTGTGTATGTGATAGTGCCATGTGTATTTCATAGCTTTGGTGTAGCAACGATGTGATAATTAATTAAACATGTTAAAATAAAATAGTCTGGGTTCTACAAGAAATCTTTGGACGTGTTCCTCAGATAAATATGAAGCGTTCTCTAAAAATCTTACCACCAATGTGCAACAAGACGGAAATTTCTCAGACTAAACGGGATACTTGTGAGCAAAGAGTCACAGACTGAATCTCTGCCTCCCAACGTGGATCTGGACACAGAGCCGGAAAACAAAGTGGTTCGAGAAACTACTTACTGTAAAAGAAGAGAAATTTGGGGATAATTGCGCAAATTGCCACTTAGTGAGGATGATTAGAACAACTGATGGCTGAGGTAGTTTGAAGGGGAAGCCATTATCCAGCATATCGCCACTTGTTCACCGCAGAGTGCAGCAGGAAGCAATTCCACTTCACACTCATGTTAGTGGGCTTTAATTTACAAGGATGGGCTTTTTAATTTGCCTTTCTTAATGCTACATTATGTCTTTTGGTAGTTTTATTTTTGTGTGTGTTTTCTTGGAAATGTAATTACGCGAGGCCTTGGAAAAAAAAAAAAAAAACACCAACACCTCTTGAGACTTTTGTAGATTGCTGAAAAATACAGCCATAAAGTTTGATAAAGTTAATTGAGACTTTATGCGGCGAGCCAATACAAATTAGAACAGAATTATTGCAATGTGAAGTGAGAGGGATTTTTATTTCTTAGAAATACGAACACGAAACACTAAAATGGTAGCCCTTTGAGTCAATATGTTCTAGAACATCTTTTCTGCAAATCTGTAAGTGTATTTGCACAGTTTTTACACTTTTTACATCCACACATTTACACACAACTATGCACGCAATTGTAATTTTTTAAAGTTATCCTCAACTGAATATTTCTTTGAATTTCATTGAATGAACTATTCAGTATTTTTTTAAACTATACTGGAAATGCAGCCTTACAGTGTCATCTTTTATTAGGATTTTCTGTTTTTATATTTTTACCTTTATGTCATTTTGCATCCCTCTATTTGCCTGGCACTTTGCGTCTCGTATACTTGAATTTCCCCACTCAGGCACAATGCATGTTATTTCTGCTCCATTCTATGAACCTCAGTTTTTATGTCTTTCATTTGTCTTTATTTTACATTTCTTTGATCTGGTGGAACAGAAAGCAGAGGTTTGTTGCTGTGATGTGACAAAATAAAAAAATAAAAAATAAAAAAACATTTGAGTGGTCCCTTGCATACATTTTCACCTTTTTCATTATGTTTCATTATGTACTTTTCTATATTAGTGGGGTTTTTTTTTATTTCCAACAACAAGCAACTGGTTACCATTTCCCAGGATACTGGGCTCTTGTTAATCATGCCATCTTTATAATTCCTGTCTCTGTTGGAAATATTGTCTTTTCCTCTTAAACTGTGAGCTGTGTACATATAAATTTTGAGGTCTTCTTCTATCACCTTGCAAAATGTGCACTAATGGTATGACCCCCCTTTTCAGTAAACATGATAATTGTCTGTCCCCTGTCTTTACTCACCTAATGAAGGGCGTATCTAATTTAAGCCAAAGGAACAAAGGTCTCTGATTTTTATTGCTCAGCAAGCCAATTACCTCCCTCTTATCTTACTTTACACATTTTTGTTTGACCCGCTGCAACGTTTTCACAGAGCAATCGCCGCTGGTCCATGCACTCTACTTGCTTCCACTGGATAACTATGCATGTTTAAGGAGACAGCTGGCACCAGAAGGGAACCTATGATTAGATAATAACTAAACATAAATGCTTTCCGTTATTGAACTCAAACAAACAAACAAACAAAAAACAACAACTTTATCCTACCTCATTATAGGAGAAGTCCGAAAGTCTACTATAATCTCTCGTGCTGCTACAGGGGCCTACATTTGGTCTCTCTTTGTTGCTTTTGTCACAGAATGAGACCTCACTTTGGCTATTCAATAAATCTGTAATCTTTCATTAATGACTCTCTGGTTTTCCGCATTATTTATGAGAAGGCCACAGCTTATTGTGTCCACACAGTCAGGTCACTGCAAACTACTGGCGGGTTGGGGAGGTCGGATAATGCATAAAAGAGGAGGATGAAAAGATGAAAGTGGGTTGGAGGAGCACGGTGATTATAAGACTGGAGGGGAAAAAAAAAAAAAAACATTCGCTACACTTCATAATAAAGTCCGAGGATTAGGTTATGGGGGAAAACAAGGGTCTTATTTACATCACTGCACACAGAAACTCTAAGCCATCGGCTTCGGGTGGGTATTAGGATGGGATATTTTCTTGCAATGGACCCTGCAGGCTCTGGACAGACAGTTTACTGTCATATTTTTTTCCCTGAACTCTGCAAGGCAATCTGCTTTTTGAGAAAGTAGTGGAGAAAAATGTTGTACTCAGAATATGGGGTTCTTTCACTCTAGGACCGCCAAAATTGGCAAGGCAGAATAAAATTGGACTTAGTGCAGATATAGAACCACAAAGAAAATTGTTCTCTACTCTGTTATGAATGCATATTTGAGCATTATCTGTTCAGCGTGTGTGTGTGTGTGTGGTGGAGGGCGATAATATTAAGAAGCTGGAAACATTTAAGATAACCATCAATATTCCTATTCATTCAGGAAATTCATCCGAGATCAAGCAAGATCATACTATTCATGAGAAAAGACTGAACAAGTATTGCTCTTTTAGGGTGCTTCCCCAGATAAAACTTCTTTTCTCTAAAGAATATCAAAGAATATGGCAGAATAACTTATATTTGCAAAGTTGCATCTGAATGAATCAGTTACATTCTTGAACAATGTCCTTCAGATAGATGAGACAAAATACATATGTTTGGTCATAACACACAGTGTTATATGTGGCAACAACAAACACAGCATATAAGAACAATTAAGCATGAGGGTGGAGGGAAAATAGAATTCTGGATGTTTTGCAGCCACAGAAAATAGGGAGCTGAGAGTCAAGAAGGTAACATCTGCATGACTTTGTGTTTTCAAGTCAAATGTGACGTCACATCTAGCAGCTAAACTCTGTCATTAATAAAATTATCCCAAGACAAATCTGAAAATTGGTAACAGAATGGCTGAAAAAGAAAAGTATCACAGTGCTGCAAGGAAATGTGGGCTAATATTAAAAAAAAGGAACTAATCAATGATCCTGCTGTTTTGATTTTTCTTAAAGCAAATCTTTTTCAATTCAATGGTTGTTCAATAAATAATGACAGAGTGAAATTGTGTTTTGTACTATTGAGGATCAGTTTTAATAATTTACAATATGAGACAAATCTGACAATTGTTCTGTATGTAAAACCCTAGAAATAAAGGAGGATGGACTTTCATTTTACTTTCACAGTATAAAAACCAAAGTTTAAATAAACATACAGTGCATTACCTAGTTAACTTTTTTTTTCATTCCTTCTGTATTTCAATCTGATGAAGAACAAACAAAATAAAGAAGAAAAAAAGAATGTAATCGTCTGGCAGGGCTTGATTCTTGCTAAAACAGAAAATACAACTTCAGAAGTTCAAACCATTAGCAACCTAGTTTTCTTTACACACTTTAATCTTAGTTTTCTCTTACAAAGTGCTCGTGCACACTTAGCCACCCATCAGAAAAGTACACCCGAGATCTGTCAAATGTTCAGTAGCAGGCTGGGGAAAAATCCACAAAGCATTCTGTACGTGTAGGAGGATCTGTGTAAGGTTGTTTTTTGTTTTTTTTTAAGCACGCTCAAGACTCTTGGGATGACGCCAGTGAAGACAGATATGTCTTGCTGTGTGTAACTTATCATCAGCCGATAGGATAAAAGAACAAGATGTGGCCAAGATGGATAGATGCGTCTACAGCTGCTTGCTGCTGAGATTTAGGAGGCTCTAAAGAGGTTATCGAAAATAGTTTTCTTTTTTCTACATCCTTTAAGGAGCCGAGTATTGGCTGCGTTTCAGCCAGAAAGAGAGAAACGGAAAAAAAAAAAAGTTTTGAAGTCCAAAAAACATAGCATTTCTCTTTGGGGTTGTGTTATTTTTCCTCTTTTTGTTCCCTTTTAAATTCAGTTGAGGTTAAGCTGAACGATTTTATTTTTTTATTTTTTCCACAACAGAAAAAATAATAATGCTGAGAGCATACACATAAAAGTGTTTAATGCTCAGGTGAAAAGACCATCCAAAATTGCAGTTTTTCTGGAATATTTGAAAGGAAATCTCTGTCAAATTAATTGAAAAGATTTCAGTAACTCAATAGAAGAAGTGAAACTCGCAATCTTATACGATTGCTTGAAGATCTAAGATCGCTTGACAAATGTCTTGCAGACATTCATCGTCAACGTCCACAAACAGAGAAAACCACACAAGTTTGCGAAAAAGCCACCTTGTTTGGCAATGGACTGTTGTATCCAAGCATACTGATGTAAAGTTGAGTGGAAAAAAATTGCGGTACGAAAAGATGCACAAGCAACAGGGATAATAACCACAGCCTACGTACGATCAGCTTCTGTTAAATCAACATCTACTTCTACACATCAAATAAGCATGTGCTGCTGCTGGATGCAGCCCGGGCATTGCAATACTCCAATTTAATCCACACAGAATAAAATCCCATACGGTAAACAAAATTGACTGTGGATCAATTGTTATATTTACTGCCAAAGTATCATCAATCAGTTTTTTTTTTCTAACGATGGTGAACGATGTAGCAATTTTGAAGAAAACAAAGTTAGATGATGGGTTTTTCCAAATGTAGGTTTTTAAACCGCGTCTTCATGCAAAGTTTTAGTTATTAAAATGAATACATGCCAAAGTGATTGCAAACAGGTGCATACACATAATAGTTATTGCTATTTGGACAGAATGTGTGTATTCCACAGTAAGTAGAATGGGATCTTGCATCTCAGTGAGATTACTTGTGTAGGAGAGGCTAAATTAAATAGTAACACATAATAATAACTTCTGAAAAAACATATAAGGAAACTATCCTTCTTCTGTATTTTTAAACATGGCCCATGAATCACCCAGCACATCATTTCAAGGTTCTGGTGGTAAATAAAAAAAATACCAAATTTTACTATTTGTGGTCATTTTTTAAGCAACTATATCAGAAAAGACATATGAAATATTGGGCACATCAGTGCAATGAAGCCCAAATTTGGATTTCATAAAATCGAGTTCCAGGAAACTTAAAATAACGAGGTCAATGATCAATGCTAATCTACATTGCATCGACAACATGAACGATGTGCGGAGCTGTGACCGGAAGAAGGATTGGTGGCAGCCGTCAACTCTCTCTGCCTCTTTTTCCTCCAACCTTCTCCTCAGTCTGTTTCTCTGGTGACTTCTGTGCCATTACTGTGAATCTCAGGTGATTGACAGCTTCCTCAAATGGACGGGTATTGAGAGAGCTGTGAGTGACATACTTTCTCCCCACCTCCACAACCAAGCCAACCGTTGTGTGATGGGCGTCTGTCTCCAAAAGTGGATACTCAAAACACATGCTCTATTAAGTCTTTTATTTTCTTTTTTTCCTCAAAAAAATAAAATAGGGAATAGAGTTAATATTCTCTAAAGGGTGTAGAGCTGGGGAGGTTAACAAGACAGAATTAGGCTGTTCTTCTGCTTTGCATTTGAACTGTGCAATGTATGTATGTAAAAGTGTTTTGGGGGAAATCCCCAAAAAATATAGGCCCCGGTCACACAGAGCCAGTCAAACAGTAAAAGTTTCGTAAATGACTGAGAAAAAAAAAAAAAAATGTGTGTCCAAACAACAGGATGCAGCGCCACAGAAAACGCTTTAGGTATGCCACAAAAGACACATACATATACACACACATGCACACACACACACACAAAAAAAAAAAAAACAAAAAAACACAGACCACCACCAAAGGGCACCATGGTTGTTATTTGTGAGAGTGAGGAGCATGCAGGTCGCAGCGAGAGATGGATCCATGACGTCATCATTTCAAAAAAGACACAGCTCGCATGTACACTCTGAACCATGAGACCAGCGTTGGACATTTTTCCACTGTCTGACCTGTTTTTCAAAAAGGGGTCTTTTCTGGTCTCCGAAAATGCCAGATATATGTGGACGCATGTATATTTACCGATACGCAGATCAATAGTTAACATAGGGTTAATGTGTCTTCCCTGTGGTCACATAAGAGAGACCGGCACAATAACTCACAGGTTTCCTACAGAACCGATAAAAAGCTGTGGACAATTACGAAGCTGAAGAAAATAACACATGGTCATTTGAAGTGCTTACAAGCAATCTGAGTAAGGTGACAGGCAAGTCAATTTGTTTGAGTCAATACTTTGCTTAACCACCTTTTGCTGCAATAACGCCTGTAAGCCGTTGGGAGTACGTCTTTGCAGGCAGAAGCTTAGATTTCTTAACATTTTTTTTTCCGGAACAAGTCTGCTGAGTCCCCGACATGGCTAGTAGCAAATTGTTAACAATTTGCTCTGGTTTTCTTTCGACAATTTATTTTTTTAGTCTCTTTCATAAAAGTTGTAGAGTGCATCACCAATAGCTCTCTTCTTGACAGGTCGCAATGCCCTCAACTTTCAAATTTTGCTTTGTAAAAAAGAAAAAAAAAATCAATTATTTTTTTCTTCCACTTTTCAGACTTATGCACATGTTGGCCTGTCAAATAAAACCCTAATGGAATCCATTGAAGGTCGGCTTTTACCAAAAACGTTCAATGTGTTTGAACGGTTAAAGAGCACTTTTAGAACATGTGCCATGGTAAAATTATTCACTTACTGTGGAAGCTATGACTTACTGATTGTGCAAAAGCTCCTGCCTACAAACAGTTGGGAAATTCTGGTCTGAGGCATTTTGGGTGACACAGCAGCCTTGTGATGAATGGGCAGATGTACGACAAGCTGCATTCTGACAAGGGCCTCAAATGTCCCCTGCCTAATGACACTGTGAACAGAGCCGCGGCTGGACCATCCATCAAAGGTCCCACACCCAGCCCTGTTTATGATGAGATCACACCACCTTTGAGAAATGCAGAGCCTCACCTGTCCCTTTAGTCATCCTAAGCCCGTTCTCCACTTCCTATTATCAGTGACCTGTTGCCCCCTTCCCACCATTTGTTTCCCTTTGTATTAGCAGCCCTTAGCGCCATCCTTTGAGTAATTTTTCTTTAATGGATTTTCGTCTTTCACATAGGAAATTAAATTGTTGAATTCGATACATGAACTCTGGTACGATCACCATTAATTCTAGGTAAAAAAATAAAAAATAAAAATAAAAACTAGTACATTTACTCCCCCCCTCCCCCTCTTTGACCACAGTTTCTGTTATAACACAGTACTAATAAGTCATAAAAAATACTTTGCCAAAATGGATTTGCAGTACAAGTGGTCAGAAAATTACAGGGGTTGTAAACAAACCAGGAGATCAGGTCCCACTTTAATTAGAGGATAAAATCTAATGGGAGCCAGTAATCATCCAGTAAAGCACAGGAAAAAATGGGAAGGCTAGTTGAGTAGCAAACTGTATTATATGTTAGCAGCCAAACAGCTGCCTGGTGAAATGCTAGAGCATAAAAGTCCACCTTGTGTGGCTCAAACACTGAACAGTCAGGGTGATTTCATGGGGAATGTTTGAATCGAGTCAAACTAGAAATTGAAATTGCTAGCAAATGTTCTCTAAAAATATTTGCATTAAGGTTGCGTACTTATTCTTCCTAGTGCAGCTTGAGAACGCTAAAATCTTTAAGCATGTATTAGAGTTTGGGGAAAAACGCACAGGTCTTGAAAAACGAAGAGCCTCTTTGGTAGTTTCACAAATAAAATGAGCAAAAGAAGACAAGCCCGCCAAGCTTCTAATAACATTGAATTCGAAAACAACACAAAACTCTTTGAAGAATCTTGAATTAATATAATTTACAACATTTAATTTTCCTCTGAGACCAATAATGCATTTTTGAATTTGAATTTGAAGCAGAAAATGGTTTTGGGCAGGTATGCAAGTTTAATCTTTATGTTTGAGCTTGATTTGTTCACAAATATAAGTCAGCAAATAATAACCAATCATCGATGATTGCGTTAAAGATTAGCCAGTTAAATCAGATTCCACCAAATCTGCACTGAAACGTCATGATGTTCTTAAGGGACGACCTTGCGCTGGGGCTGCATGGGGAGTTAGAGTCTCTGAATTGTTCATTCATGAGGCACCAGCAGGACAAAGTTTTCTGTTTGACAACTGTTAACAAACACCGCAGGCACTAATTGTTAACTTAGGCTGGGCTTTATGGAGCCAGATTTTCTGATCTGTTCACAGGTCCACTCCACAGCCATGCACTGCACAACTTCAGCGGAGGAGAGGTATAGCAGGAAATTGATGTGGCATTTGAGGCATAGTGGCACTGCAAAACAACAGTCTGCTGCTTGGGGCGAGCGCAACACTTCGCCCCAGTGGGTCACTAACTTCTCGGCCCAGCAGAGAAACCCCCAGTAGTCCGATCTACCAGTCCGCCCTTACACAGAGTAAGGCGCACAAAACCCTACTTGAAAAATTTTATTTGGGCACAGCAGACCACCTTGGGCCACAATGGCATAGTTAAAAAGGAGAAGCAGTGAAACCCAGTTACATCATTTTCATGGTCAAGCAAAAAATGAGTGGTCAAACGTGCAGGTAGAGGCATGATAAAAGCTTGGGAGAAAATTCCCCCTATGTATAGGATCTTATTATTTTTTGAGAGGAGAGCAAGTGTCGTTTCTAACATCAAACAAAACTAAATCAAATTTCTGGCCTAACTTTTTTTCAATTTTTTTTTTGCATTCCAAAACATTTTGCGTTTTAACAGGGGTGTGTAGACTTTTGTGTAGTAGGTGTTGTATCTGCATTCGGTGAATCTCGCATTTTCTGGTTCTTTCTCATCTACGTCAATCAACCCTTAGCTGCTGGTCACAGCCTGTTGTCTGAAAAGCAACAGTAAGTAGATGGGAAGAGCAGGAGAGGAACAGAAATGTTTGCCTAATTGTCCTGCCTTGCTCCGTCGCTGAAGGTCAGAGCCATCCCTCACTGTCACCAGCAGCACCGCCGCGACAGGTAAGGCACTTGTGATTGGCATCCTATCAGCTGACTTTTTGCATGCGGTGATTAACCACGTTCGCAAAAAGCATATGCAAATGCAAACACACCGCTGCACCCCGGCACAGTGTTACAGCAAGCCTGACAGCACTTGCAACTCTTGAGCACCCCTGCCCGTCTTCTCGCACAAGTATACACACAAGCTGCTGCACCGCTTCTGCTTCATATATCAGGTCTGCGCTCGCTGTCACCGTCTCCCCCACAGTGCCCTGAAAAGATACACTGCTGCTTCTTCTTCTTCTTCTTCTTCTTCTTCTTCTCTCGCCTCATACAGAAGATGTTCAGGTGCAAACCAGCATGTGTTCACCGTCGCATCAAAATAGTGCAGCCTTGTCTGCCTGCCAGGGAGAATAATGCCTCCTTTTAACAGAATACATGAAAATGTCTCTGTGTAGTCAACTTACAATTGCTCTGTGTTAGCCTCTTCTTTCTAATGCACTACCAGCAACCACATTACAGTGAGAATGTGGACGGTGTTCATCATACAGAGATGCAAAAATGGATACAGAGTGGGTGCTTGAGGACAAAGTGCCAGTAGACAATCTGAGTCCTTGAGCCGAACAACAGCATTGGTAGCGTCAACATTTTGTACAGACTGTCATAACCTATTGAGTAACAGTCAAAGCACTTTATTCCTTTTTCAGTGGAGATGCTGTGCTCACGTGGAAATCTTAAGTCAGTCTGATTTTGATAATCCACATTATTGGTTTAATTAAAAATGGTTCAAGAACAGGTTCAGATAGGGAACATAAGATTTAGTCACTTTGTGGGTTGTAAAACCACAACGCTGCAGAAAAGAAAAAAAAAATGAAGCAACTGAAAACTTGGGAAAAACAAAGGCTTATACATTAATATAATAAATGTTCTTTTAAATCTTTTTTTAAGTTGAACTTTTAATTAAAGCCTGCCCGACTTCGGCACCTTAAGCAACTTCTCTGATACACTGTAGTGCGTAACTGAAGTGTAAAGAACATAATATATATTTTTAATTTTTTTCAAAAAAATAAAAAAAAAAAAAAAAAAAAAAAAAAGAACAGGGTGGCTTGCATTTAAAAGTAGACTCAGTCAATACTTTGTGGAACATTTTGCAGGAGTTGATTAAAAGTTTTAGAGATTTGTTTTTGAACAATTGACTTTTGCAAAAAAAAAAAAGAAAAAAGAAAGAAAAAGAAACAGGTTAGATTTAGATTAGATTGAGACAGTCTATAAGAAATAGTTAACTTTTTCTACAACGCTTAATTGAATATAGGTCTGGAATTTGACTAGGCCATTCTAACATATGAGAATGCAGTGATCTGAGCAATTACTTGCAAGCTCTACAAGTTTAAACTCTGAAATGCTTATTGCCATTGTATCCACAATATGCAGTCTCTAACAGTTTTTCTTGAAGGGCTGCCCTGTATTTAGCTCCCTATTTCAATAAAACAACTCGGATCAGTTATCTCTGGTAAAAACCAAACAATAACAAAACAAAACAATCCCACAGCATGATGCTGCCATCACTATGTCTCATAATTACGTTGTCAGAACCCCATTACTATATGGGTTGTGAAGATTCAGTTTTCATCTTTTATATTGGCTAATTATATATATATATATATATATATATAACTTTACAGAGTAATTAAGAGACTACATCTGCCAATTATTAATAAAATTAATAAAATAATCAGAATTTTAAGTATTTCTCCTTGTATTTTTGTTCCTCAAAGGCTCACACTGATACCTAGTCACTGAAAAGCAGACCCCCAAAACCAGACAGGTGTCCTTCAGTACAATTAGTTCAGCATGTCTATTCTTTCCAGCTGCACCAGGCTTCTCTCATGATGCAGATCAGAGCCAAAGACAGTCCTATGATCCATTGTCCGGACAAGAGGAGTGCTCTCATTGTGTAAAGCAGCAGAGAGGCCTTTGCCAAGATGGCCAAGTGGGATGAAAAGAAGGGCTCGGGTTTTTTCAAAGCAAATCACCAAAAGGATCTTCCTCCTGCCATTTATCACACAGATGGGGGCAAACGATGAAGGCTCCTCGTCTTCCTTTGCTTTGTGCCCTCCCTCCACCAATTTCCCTACTTTGCTTGTGTTTGCATTAATCACTTTGGTCCTTTTGTGCTCAAATGTCCAGGCCGTCCTTTTCTCTACTCATTTAATTAATTTCCGTAATGATAAAGATGTGTTGTGCAGGAGGAGTAAAAAACATAATTAAACGTTTACCTCACAGTTTGGTACTTCTTAAGTCTTTGTGTATGGGGAGGCAGAGAAAGAGATTTGCACTTCTAGACAGTGATAAGTTTGCCATTTATCCTTTGTAAAATACTTTGGGCTTACTGGACAAAGAGAATCTGTAAACATCTTTTTTCAAGTTTTGCCAAAGACAATTAAATTTACTATACCAATATAAAACACGAATATGCTTGAATATGGATCAAAACCATGTGGGAGTCAGTCACTTGTATCGCGACGGATTTGCAGTTGTGTCCTGCTTGTTGATTGGCTCTTTAACAAACCAGGGAAAGCTTCACAGAACAGCTATAAGTTATGTCACTTAGCACACAGGTGCACATCACACAGTACATTGGTGACGTAGGTAATTGATCACATATGAGTGTGAGCAAATAAAACAACAACAAGGTCAAAGGATACAGTAAGCATTACTGAAACACAAATAAAGAAGCTAAATCCTCGTAGCGTCGATTTTTAGACTGAGGCTCAGTCTGAAACAACCAAAGGGACGTGACTGCTAATTGAATGTTTCTATGTACAATGCAGCGCAACCTCATTTTAATTAATGAAAAATTTTTCAGGGTAACCTTGGTGTGTGGCATTTAATAATAATACAGCTTATGATAAGGAGGAGAGACTGGTACGGATCTGAGGCCTCTGGTCTCACACTGCTCAAGGTCATTAGTGCTAATGCCACAGTTTTTGCCATCTGCTGAGATTGTTTACACTTGCCTAGATAATTAGCTCCTAATTAGAAGTGGATGGTGGGGAGTATAGGCTGCTCGGTGTGTGCATAAATAAGTCCGTGCATGTTTGTGTGTTTAAGAAATGGCATGTGTGTTCTTCCTTTCAGTTGTTGAAAGGGCAGGTGAATTAAAGAAATTACAAGTTTGATGTTAATACCTGGAGAGGGAGTGAATTTGTATTATTGCATTTTCTCATGTGATTAAAGCATCAAAAAAGACACGGGGAAGTACTAATATAACAGAAGATAACATTTCTAAAACCTGCCATGCCAGTAACTGAACTACACAGTTAATGACATTTACTGTTGTTTGTTACACGTGACACAGTGGGATGCACGATTATGAAGAAAGTCTTTTTTTCTTAATTATGAAAAAGGGTTTTAGAAGGCAAGTGGTAGCACATGACTTAAAAAGCAAATAAGAATTATAATAATAAGAGAACATAACATTTCATAGTTCTTCTGCTTGACAAGAGTATTTCTAAAACAGAGTGACTTGGGAAAACATGTCAGCATAAAATCATTTCTTTTTAAACCTGGGCCCTACTTTTATATCTAATGGAATGCAAATTATTAGCAGTCAGATAAAGTACAGACCAGACTGAGATTTATATATATATATATTTTTTTTTCTTTTTTTTTTAACCACAGCACATTAACACAGACCAAATGCAGGATTTCATGACACATTTCCAGAGTCATCAGTCCGGATGAACAGGTATTAGACAAATGGATAACTGAACAGCAGACAGATGGATCAAGAGAAAAGTTGTTGAATGGACAGAACATGAAAAGATGGATAGAAAAGGAATAATAGTTCAAAATGACATAATGGAAAAATACTTGGTGGATGGACAGACTAATTAGTAGACAAAAAGAAGATGTGCATGTAGATGGATGACATAACTGAATAAAAAGATGGAAACACGGATAGATGGTAGGCAAATAAGTTGAGGGGTGATTTTATGCAACCCTCAACAACAGAATGGTAAACGGAGTCTATTTCCCTTAGTCATCATGTTTTCAAAACATGACTAAAACACAAAAAACAGAAAATGCTCTGACCAAATGTCACACTTTTCCAACCTGTGTGGGAATCCTGAAGTAATTCAGACTTACATCCTTCTTTTTTTAGAGCATGCATTACTTGCATGTTTCTATCCAACATCGCAGCAAATCTGACAGTGGTAAATCAACACTGTGCTGAGTCTGTTTGGTTCTTATCAGAGTTTGGTGTTATTGTAACTCTTCCTACTATGCACTGTATTCAACCTGTTGCTGAAACAGCTTTGAAAGAGTCAACAAACTTTGACACCGCTTACCGCGGTAAAATTTACTGTGCAGGTTTTAAATAAATAAATAAATAAATAAATAAATAATAATAATAATAATAATAATAATAATAATAATAATAATATAAAAAAACAGATTCTAATCAGACATTTTTTTAAAGGTTTGCCATGGCAAACCTTTAAAAAAATGTGCCACAGCTGGAATTTAAGTTCACTTTTTAAACATACAAGTGTGACATTTACAGTTTGTAGCATCCCTTCGTACATAGCAGAAAGTCTCTAGATAAAAAATTACAGGGGACAGAAAGGAGGAGGGGAATGGCAACAGCTAAAGTGAGATGAACTTCGGTGAAGTGCAATTACCACCACTCAGCCCACAGCAGGTCTCTTCACTCCAGGAGAGGCATTTTTCTGCCGGGGTAGGTGGCCTTGTTTTGGTGACCTGCTTGTTTGAAGTTACTGCAGTGCATTCTTAAGCCTTTCCCCTTGTAGCTTTGTACAGCACCTTTCAAAAGTATTCATGCCTATGGAATATTTCAAAACCACAAACTTGAATGCACTTTTAAGAGAAACTTTATGAGATGGGGCAACACATCACAAGGACAAAGTGAAAGAAAAATAGACATCTTTTGTGAAAACCAAGAACACCACCGACTCCGGTACACCAAAAAATACGACGCGACTAACTCCAGCTTTTAAGAACGTCGCTTTTCCAAGTCCATCATTTAAACGAGTTGAAAACACAGCTGCTGTGAGAAAACCTCAGCATCTTGAAGTCCGCTGGACACAGATGACCGGTCAGAGAAGAAGTTAGAAGCAGGGTCAGTCTACAAAACAAGGTCATTTTAGTGCAATTCTACCAAGACATTAATGTCCACTTGAAGTGACAGGCTGGACAAGTGCACCCATGAAATCCTTGGTCACACTGGATGAGCTGCTGAGACACACAGCTCAGGTGGGACATCATGTTGAAAGGATGACACCCACATGCGTTGCAAATGTAACAGTAACTGAAGAATTGCAAGAAGAAACATGATGTAAGAAGACTAAAAATAATCACTCGGTAGTCACGAAAAGGCTAATGTGCGTACTGTAAATCAGTGTAAGGATTAAAAATGCTAACCACGCTTTTTAGATTTTTATTGGCAATGGATTTAAAGAATGCATCATTTCCATCTTCTTTCTAGTATCTAAACAAGTAGGCAGATTTAAAAATAAAAGCATAGATGAACTAAAGCTGTAAAAAAAAAAAAATGTAAATGTGAAAGTATTTAATTTAAGTTCAATGTGGCCTTAGAACCACAACTCAAATGCTACTATTTTATCACTAGGCAGCTGCAAGTACAAGCGAGCGAATCACTTGTTTAATTTGGGCTGGGGGTTGAAAGAGTGAATTATTTAGCGCACCCCTAACCCCACGTAGAAGAATAAATAGTACAACAAAAAGTGGTACATGTATGTATCAATGCTTTTATTAGCAGGCTTTTTAATTAAAAGGCCAGAGAGAACAGAAATGGTGCCTCTTCAGCATTTTCATTTAAATAAATTCGCCAGTTTGCCGTTTCTTTGTTCTGCTTTTGTATCAGAAGGAAACACAGATTGTAATCGCTTGATGAGATTACATCTTGCACCCATGTGTTTGTAACAGAGCATGCCGCTCCCCATTTAATCTCCACAAGCCTTTATTCCAAAACAGATGTTAGGGAGCGAGATGGCCCTAATCCTGCGATGAATTGTAATCCACAATTTCTCTGAATGAGATCACAGAAAGTGTTGAGATGCTGGGCTCAGCAGCTGTCGACGCAAATACAAATAAAAGGGAGGCGCGTCATTTTGGAGGTTGGAAGTTCAAGCAATCTGCTTGAAAACTAATTTAGAATGACGTACAATGCCCACTGTTCATTTTCTTTCACAAACTAAACACAGATCTGAGAGATTTCTAAGGAAGCAAGGAAATGTCGGTGCTGTTATGCTTCTAAGCAGCTTCATGTCTTTGTGAATTCAAACAATGTCCTACTTCTACACAGCGCCGGCTAGCTTGCATGACTTTATTTCACAACATAATGACCAAAGAGGTATTAGGAGACCTACAGCTGGTGTTTCAGTATTTACTAGAATAGCTAAAGCTCAGTCTGGGGCTTTTCAAAAAAGAAGAATGGTAGCAGGGACAAATAACTCTCCACAACTGACGCATTTCACGATAGAATCACTGCTGAAAATAGCTGTTGGAAAAAAAGAAGAGGAAAAAAAGAAGAGAATATATATACACACACATATTATATATATATATATATATATATATATGTTATGGCTCCCTCTCTCTTGAGGCTGTGCAGGCTCCCTTTTTTTTAATGCAGGATCAGCTGTGAGAGCACACCTTCCTGATTGGCTGCCTGAAGGCTGCAGGAGAACAGCTACACCATTGGACCAGCAGAGGATTGTCAAGCCAATCAGACGTTGATGAGGCCCACCTGCGCCATATAAAAGGCTCCTGAATCCATTCCTCCGGTGGGGCAGCTAGTTTGAAGAGGTTTTGTGAAGCTGTCCTGCTTGTTTGGTATTTGCAACTACTTTAGGCAGTTTTTCAACTAGTTTGGTCTTGTTTGTTTCTGCTTGTTCAGTTCAGCAATTTTGACTTTGCTCTAGTTTAACTACACAAGCTAGAAGCTTGTGCTTGGGAGGCTTGGTGCTCCCCTTATCATACCCTTTGTGTGTTCTATTTTTTCCCCTTTTGGGTTATTTTGAGTTTACTTTGAACTGACTTGTTTGGACTTTTGTAACTTTAATTTGCACCTGACATTCTTGAGTTTGTTAATCCCTTTTGTTTTGCATTAATTGGGTTAAATTGTATTGTTTTGTGAAACTTTCTTTTGTAATAATTTTACACTCCATTTGTTACTCTGGACACATTTTATGTTGCTGCCCTTGGACCCCTAGATCTTGGGGGGCGTAACATAAGTGGGGGCTCGTCCGGGATTTGAACCCGGGACCTCTCGCACCCCAAGTGAGAATCATAGTCCTAGACAACGTTACGGCCCTGGGCCTTGTAGGCTGGGCTTCACGTGTCTTGTTGTCTGTCTTTGTGTTCCTCCCCTTTACATGTGCTGCTGATTTGCTAATTTGGAGCATAGAGTACTTGAACCTGGCTGTCTCTGCCTTCTGTGTGGCCTTCAGCGTCCACTCTGCCACTTGACGCTTGTGGTGTTTTGTTGCCAGCCCTCAGCTCCCCTCCTTTTTGCACTTTTGAGTTTGTCTTTGTTTTGGCACTTCAACACTTCCATATGCACTCACACAACGCATCCAAGCATTTGCATTACACCACTGATATTGATGCCCACAATCCATTGTTGTTTTTAATAAATATTGAATTTTCTACACTTTAACCCCTGCATGGTCTCCCATTTTTGTTATGACCTTGAGCCAGTCGTAGCAATATATATATTGCTACGAATTACTTTTTGCTATATATAGCAAATAATTTTTACTCATGTACATCAAATTTCTCCCATCGTGACAGCTCTGGTTGGGGTTGGAGTGCTGTTTACTCGGGACCAGATGCAAGACGGATTTATTTCAATAAATCCGCCAAAACGCCACACTGTGTGGCAGTGGTGAGCCACAGAGAGGGCATTGATTCCCCTACTAAACACTCATCTCGGGTAATGGATTTTACTGTCCACAAAGCTTGAATCTGTGGCAGATGGAAAATAATAATTTATCCTTTTGTATCAGATGGGAAGCTTAAATGTTGAGAACAATGAAACGGGGAGAGAAAAAAAAAAAAAATCTTGTGTCCACTTTCCATTTAGAAAATTAGAGATTTTTGTGTGTGTGCGCAATTTCAGAGGGTGTATAATTTTTAGATGAAAGTTTGTTCATAAAGTCTTGCCTGGGGCCCTCTAGAGGCACACGGCAGGACTGTTGAGTTCAAACATATTGGCTGCATCATCTCCTCTGTACTGGGACTGTGAAAAAGATCGATAATTTATGTTTTTGTCAGATCAAAGAGATCACTGTCCACGGCCTCCTCTCCCATCACTTCTTGCTTTACTCCTTGATACGTTTTCTCCTCAAGAACTAATTTTCACACCATTGACAACTGAGTTTCAACTGAGTGAAAACAGAAGGGTGGAGGGGAAAAAAAGCAAATTTGAGCAAGAAAACAACTTTAAACAACGAAAAACAAAAGAAAAACTGGTACCTAAAAATGACAACAGTTACATAGATTAAGAGAAGTTCAGATTACACATTTGATCAATACAGTTTTTTTTTGTGGCAATCGATATACATTTACCTCTACTTACTAGAATGCTTTATCATTTACTTCTCTGTAGAGACAAAGGTTGCACGTAGAAACACTTTAGTTGAGTCACATGTTCTGATTGAGGTTTATGAGCCAACATTCTGATGTGGAACGTTTTAATGTGTAGTTCCTAGAACAAGAAAGATGGGGTAAATATATAAATTACTTGTCTCATCCAGTTAGGCAGCTACAGCTTCGGGGTCTTTGATCATGTGGGAGGACAGACCAGAACAAAGTCAATGAGCGGGGATGAGGAGGTACATTTTCTGATGGCTTAGGTGAGGCTTTTGGGGGGAAAGTAGCATTAACACCAATTTAATGGACTGTGGAAAAGTACCGGCTGACTGCGTGCGGATATGAAGGGTCTGAATTTGTGAGTGGGTTTTCTTTGAGACATTTGAGCCTTAAGGTTTAGAGGTTCAATGGGGACCCATTGTACGTTGACTTAAGCTTCAGAATAACTGCGCTGTGCAGGCAGCGAGATCGGCTCTTACTGTCAGCAAACTTATTACAGCCACACAACAGTGGCGGGATTATGTCTGTGCCATAATTGTGTGTAGTTTAGTAAAAGTGGGTGAGGAATATCAATGAGTAGATTTACAAAAGCGGATGTGACAGAAAATCCTGTGGTGCTTGCATGCCCTGCCAAAGTCTAACGTGTCCATGCATGCGAGCTTGTCTACTTAGATGCATGGAGTAATCCAATAGATGTGCAGCCTCATTGGGAAGAAGGGCTTGGCAGGCTAAGCCAGTCAACCTCTGACCTTTTGTGTGACTGGCTGCAGAAGAACAGCGATAGATATCAAGACCTGGAAACAGTTTTCCTGTCCTTTTTCCCGTCACATTTTGAAGTAAAATAATCTTCAAAATAAATTCCTCATTCCCCTGCTGGTTTTGCATGTATTTTTAAGCATTCAGTTGAATTTATGATGCCGTGATAAAAGCGTGGACACAAATGGCTAAAACAGACATGTAGTGGGACAGTGGGAAAAACACCGTGAACATACAGCTGGACCTAAACTGTAATAGTTTAGATGAAACCGTAACCGTGGGCTAAAATTGCCCAATCAAATTCCAAATGAGAAAGACTTCACACTCTCCACTCTCTGACCTTGAGGTATTTTTTGCAAAGAAAAACTAGCTAAAAGAAAGAAAGAAAAAAAAGTCTGTCGTAATACAAACTTAACCAAAAAATCGTGCTGCTCTAATTGCAGCAAAAGGTGGTTCTTTGAACTCTGGGTGACTCAGGGTGCCGACTACAAACTCTGGCAAACTTTCCCAATTTTAGTTTTTAAATCTTGAAAACCATTTGAACGAGATCAAAGAGTCACGTTTCAATGTTTTTTGGTTTTGCCATCTTTGTTAGAGAGAATTCTTGTATGAATGCCAAACACTGAATTGGAGTGACTGCCATGAACTACTATTGATGCAAGGTCAAATCAGCTGCCACGACACAGGGCAATGTGGCTTGGATTGCGACACACACAATGGAAGAGTTTGGCTTCCTTCTCCAGTATTAATGTTAGTACTAATTCCTAAAGCAAACACTTTAGTTTTTTTAGAATCTAGTTTTTTTTTTTTTTTTTAATTAGGAAATATCTCACATTCTTTCAAAATCAGCAGAAAGTTTTGTGCTTTTTGTAGTTTATGATTCAATACATAGATATACATGTAAATTCTCTCTTTTTATTTCACTGTAGCGAGTGTGCAAACTATGTGGTGTATTTTTCCTAAATGTCTATGCAGGACTGGGCAGAACAGTAAGATTAAAAAAAAAAAGAAACCTGCATTTCTTTTTGATGGTATTTTTGCTGCTTTACCTCCTGACTCAGACTATTTCCTGGCAGTAGGTAGCCACATAAAAGCTCTCCCCTTCTGAGCTTCCAGGTAAAATAGACTCTACTGCCTGCTTGCCATTCCATTTCCCTCCCTCTTTTCATGTCTTTTATCTACAGATGTCTTGTCTCCAGCACGGCCTCCTTGCTTTGACTTTCCTTAGAGTTCCTATTTTAAGACCAGAGCTGTTCTGTTCGATCACAGTGTCCGTCTGTAGGTCTTCCGAAAGGCAAGGGGAAAAAAAAAAAAAAAAAAAAAACTGTCTCTGTGTACAATATCCCACTGAGTGAACATGCAGGTCGTCGTCTGCCTGTGAATGTGTGTCTGACTGTTCCCCTTTGTGCTATTTGACTATTTACACAAAACACATATCCGCAGTTAAAGAGGCAGACCAAAACCAAAGTGTTTCCAGATGGAGACACAAAACCGCTGTCAAAAACAATAGACACACACACACACACACGCGCACACACACACACACTAGAGGGTGGAATCCTGTCCTGCTGGGGCATACCATTCCTCAAATATGCTGTGTTTATCTTCAGTGACAACTTTCTAGGTCAGGTCTTTGTTTCAGTGTTTATCTGAAGCCCAGGCTCCAAAACCAGCAGTCACACACCACCCTTTTATAGGCCGCAGCCATCATGGAGTAGCATGAAAAACAGAAAGTGTGGGAGACTGGATACAAAGAATTTATTGTTTCTGTTATTTTTTTTAAATTATTCTTCTTCACAGAGTTCTTGTTCATAACTCATTTGAGCCCAACAAGTAATGGGGTAACAAGTATGGAGCAGCAATTAAATGCTTCTGCAGACATTTATCAGCCTTTAAACAAGTGTTATATCTGGCACACGAGGAAGCACAAACAGTGTAATTTAAAATTACTGAGCTTCTTCAAGTTGTAGACTTGCTTTGAGCTATGTTTAGAGTTGTTATCTTGAATCACCTTTTGGTGTTTTAAACACACAGTGGGTATAAAAATACTTCAAACATCTGATAAAATGCCTGTTTTTTTGGGGGGGGGGCTACGCTGCAAAACTAATTAGACAAAGGTGAGTAATTTTTGTCTCTTTTACACCTTTGTTAGCGAAAAAAAGAAATTCTAGGATGATCCTGAAAGCCAAGATCTGAAGTTGATTCAAAGTTCAAGGGGCGATCTGAGGAGAACTGTGAAATGGAGATGCTCACAAAATCTGAAATATTTATATACTCTCTTTTTTTGGCAAAAAAGAAAAGCATGGCAAAAGTTACTGATCAAGATATGTTGAGGGAGCATGCTGTGTAATACTGGAGCGGATGCCCCACAGGAGAATGCTATTTGCCCTTGATGCAGCTGTCGGGAGGGTTTAATTCAAGACCTCTAGGTGTTTGCTACAGGTCTTTTTTTCTCTCCTCTCTCTGCTTAATTCCTGTCTTAAAAACTTCGAAAAGAGCAACTTGGGCTCAGAAATCTTAAAAATACGATGTATATGCCTAGTAGTTGAAACCCCTGTGAAAATTATTACAAGTCATTACAACCACATCATTCTTGTCCCTCCTAGATGATTACAACTTGTTTTTCAACTGAGTTGTAAAAAAAAAAAACTTAGGTAACATTAAATGTATTTATATTTGCTGTGAAGTATTCCATCTAAATCACCAATCCAAACATAATCGATCCAGCACTGCACTTACAGAAAAAAAGAGCCCCATATTTTTCCTGTGCGTACACTCTGGCTCATTGCAAGTGAGATGTTCTTCTTCAAGTTCTTCTGTCCCCATGACCTGTTTTGAAAAATTCATCAGACCATTTCCAGAGCACAGTTTCTGCCCTTGATTCCTGTGGTTAGGAAATCGAGATAAGTTCTCGCAGAAGGTACGGCTCAGCAACAGAACATGCATGCTATGTGTCTGCCAAATGATGCTGAAGGTTTTGTGCGGTGAAAGAGGATCTTAATGTTTTTTATGGATTCTGAAGGGCAGCTTGTTCTTATCCATTTATCTACCTATCTATCTATCTGAGCGTAACATTCTTTGTTAACAAGGAACCATAGCACTAACAAGGTAACTGACAATGTCAAGTCATGGAACGGTGATAGTCAATACCTAAAAACTGTAAGTTTTCAGTTAAGTCTTGCTTTATGTTCTTTTCCGCTGTCAAAAACTATCGGCACTGATGGCAGTGCTGATAGTTTTTTGGTGCAACAATCATTTGGTGAGTGGAGTTCTGTAGTGTCAGGAGAGTTTATGTAACTGTACGTTTTTAGTGTGTTATAGTTTTTATTTCATATTTGATGATGATGATGATGATGAAAGAAATTTCAGTTCTCTGAGTGCCCCTAAGTGTCCACATAATTATCAGCTCAATTAATCTGGTTGAAGGTCAGGCTGTCAATTTCACTTTTGATTTCAGTTTCAAGACTCCAACATGCCGTGGTGATTGAATCTTCATTAACACAGACAGCACAGCGCAGCTTGACGCTACTCAGTGTTATTATTGCATTACGATTCTGCAGAAGCGGTAAAGAATTTGGTTGATCAAACTGCATAAACCTCAATGTGAAATGAGAAGTAGGTGACAGAGGATGCAAGATCTATGTTTTCTGACATGTTTTTTGTCAAAACCACTATAGACTTTTTCTTCAGCTGTTAGAGGTACAGCGATGGATCGGACCACACACGCCTGCCTTTGTTCCTCTTCATTATTAAACAGAAAACTTAGCATTTCAAAATTGTTTCTCAAACAACACAACTCTGAGTCACAGAGCAAATAAAACTTGTTTTACAGGCAGGTCCTATAACAGAACAACAAATGTTTTGCTTTACAACAATATTGAGATAAAAATTTTTTTTCACCTTTCAACGATAAGACGCTAGAAAACGTAACTGGAGTTTTTCTAGTTGTATGGAGCCCAGAGTAAAACCTCGCTGCCCCTCCCCCACATGTTGCTGTGCGTCAGGTGACTGCTTTCAATAAATTCGGGTGCTTTTAAATATTTCTTTCTTATATGAAAAACACAGAGGAAGGCCGTAAACTCACCAAGCAGAATCCAACACTTTTGTTGAGGTAACACAATTTTAAATCTGCAAACAGCCAGTCAGTCCAGCAGCCAGCTTCAGGCTGTCAACTTGAATAAATAGAGTGACTAATTAAGCAGCTAATATCAGCTTGATACTTTCAGTGTTACTCAATAGAAAGCAAATTAGTTATTTGAAAACTCCTCCAAATTTAATCTGTGTTTATTCCACAGATTCTGTCTAGTTGTAAAGAATGGACCAAAAAATATTTAATAAATGTTGAGACAACAATATTACAGCTGTTTTAATGGATATGTTATTTCGGCAGCAGCAGGAAAATTAGTTGTTCTGCTTTGAATGAGCAAAATTAAGATCACACTAAACACTTTTGTTCTACATTTGTGTTATCATAATAAAACAGTGAGCTCTTTCTAGAGCGGTACGTCAAAACTTCATTTCGACACATGCCTGTTTGGTTTACATTGGACGCAGCTTCCATCTGTAAACATTTTACGACAACAAAACTAATTCCGTTTTGTTTGCATATTTAATTTCCTTTGTTTCCTCACAAACACATGCTCTCTCTTAAAGAGATCATCACACTTTCATCAGCAAACTCCAAAAGCTTCGCGACGGCTTGAAACCGTCAGCGCTGTTGCACTTCGGATGTGCATCATTCCGCTCCCTCGATCAGGCAGCTTGTTGATTCACTGCAAACGCTAAAACCCGTCTGTGAGCCGTCTACAGTCTATAGATCAGAATGTGACAAAGTTGCCATTTTCTGTGGCCCAAGGTGACAATTGTTAGTAATGTGAAGCCGCAGGTGGTTTGAACTGAAGCTCCGACATACAAGAAGGAAGAAAGAAAGAAAAGGGCTGCTACACACAGGACGTCGACACCTGGCAAGATTATTGAGGTTTTTCTTTTGATTATTATTTTTTATTTAAATATTTATCCTTTAAAGCAAAAAAGATATTAAATCTTTACTTATGAGCTTAACTGAGGCTAAAGTGAGTTCTCACCTTTAGATAAGCATAAACTGCTGCCGCTATTGAAAATTGTAAAAACAGAGAAACCCTTTGTTCGGTAAAACAACAATATCCCTGTACATCACTTTTGTGTGAATTTCTGTGCCTCTGAGGCATTTACATGCAAAATATAACCCTGCTCTCTGCAAAAAAAAATAAAAAAATATATTAATTTGTTTATTATATAAAACAAAGAAAGGATTTGAGTACAAGCTGTAATGTAATGCAAGTTTAAATCCTTTTCCCTCTTGGGAGTATGCAAAATTGATAGAGGCACTTTGTGCGAGAAATGGATGGAAATGAAACGTTAGGAGGATTTAAGAAAAACAAAAAGAATTGACCTCTTCTCTGAGTCCTTGTTAAAGAGGGCCAGTAACCTTGCAGCTCCTTCATCCCACGCTACTGGAGCCTTGGCAAGCCCAGAAAGGCAAGCTGGCACCACAGTCGTAACCAGCAACCAACCAAACACCAGTGCTCAACCAGCCATTTAGCCAAATGGTGATGCATGCCAAGAGTACACTCGCTGCTGTATGTGAGGCCACTCCATCTTTCTAGAGCACTTGG
This sequence comes from Poecilia latipinna, assembly GCF_001443285.1. Taxonomy (NCBI): domain Eukaryota; kingdom Metazoa; phylum Chordata; class Actinopteri; order Cyprinodontiformes; family Poeciliidae; genus Poecilia; species Poecilia latipinna. The sequence goes on along the minus strand of NW_015113113.1, from coordinate 86,965 downwards.
GAAATATCCAGAGGGTTCAGAGACAAATCAAAGCATAAGGATGAGGAGATAAAAGCAGAGAAAAACCGCCTGGAGGAGAATTTCTACTTCTCAGTGATGTATGTAATCAACAACAGGATTTTGGTTCTGGAGTCTGAACCAAACTGGAGTCGAAAAGGTTGAGTCAAGAGGAAAGAGAAAATGTATCCAAGGCTTTGGGGAAAAAAATGACTACCCATGCTTTAATGGCTTGTAAACTCATCTTGATCAGCAATAACTCTTGGCAACTGTCTTTGTGTGACCTAATCACTCTCTCAAATCATTATATCAAGACTTTGGCCCAACCTTCTTGATACAGCAGTGCTCCAGGTCATTGGGGTTTTTCAACAACCCTCCAAAATCATTAAAACAAGCCCAAATCTGGACTTTGACATTAGTCAGATAGATGGACTACTTGACAGTAGAATAATTTGGCTACAGACAGGTTTATAGTTTGCTCAATGACAGAAAAAGTTCAAATCAAATCAACCCCTCCACTACAGTAGTTGATCATTTGAATGAAGTGATACCCTGAATGATTTTTATTCAACACGATGTGTTGCAAAACATCACTTCTTTGGTCTTACAAGAACATCACTCAGGACGTTTTGTTGCACGTTCACGTGCAACTAATTTGTAATTTCAATTGATTTTTGAATGAGCCATACTTCTTTCTTTTTTTATTGTCTGAACTTTAACATTGAACTGTTAACTAAAACCCTGTGGAATTAGAGATGGGAGGCATCAGGCCAATAACATTTTCTCTGACAATGGAGTGAAGTTGCAGGTACGTCCACAGACTGGCAAAGCTGGCAAACAGCTGCTGGGCTCAAGAAGAGCCCAGCAGATGTTACGGTCAGACAACCATCGGCCCGTCAGTTCCCGAAAGCACAAAACCCCCCCAAAACATCTAGTAAGAGGTTAGGTGGCAGTGCAACCCCTCCAGGACAACCCACGGGGTAGAGAGCTTATGCGGGTTCAGACGGCCGCAGAACTGCTAGGAGGTGAAATGTTCTCCACCTATGACTGACTAACCTGTATGCTCAAGTTCTGCTTGTATGGTAGCAGAAGTGCATACTGTAGGGTCCCTGCTTTGACAGAGGCGGTAACCATCCATAAAAATTAATCCAAGTGCATTTGATTGGGAGCAAAGGCAAAGAAGCAAGGGTACTCCTATTTTTTCCTATGAGTGCACAGCTAAAATGTCAAAAATATACACAACCAAACACCCGACTCATTGAGGCATGCCATCACTATTTAATGCAAATGGTCTCCCAGCATCAAACGAATTCCATTTATTCATGCGATGTTTCACACTTCTTGGTAAATGACAAATGCACAGGAGATCACAAAATGCGTTGCCTAAATAGGATGAGAAGGATTTAACTCCAAGCTATGTGATCTCCAATCATCTTTTATTTCCCCACATTTAATATTATCACACCATCTGCAAGACGAAACCAAGTCTCCTCTGGGCAGGTATCTATTTACATTTCATAAATCTGTGTGTCTCTAATCTTTCCCCCCAATTCTACGAGGCCGAGATGAGAGTTAACTTTCCATGAATCGTTTCCCCATGCATGAGGATGCCAAAGCTGAGGGGTTTCCTGAGCACTTCTTTCTGTAGATGGCCTCTGAGCTTAAACCTTGCCCAAAACACTTAGGACCTTTATTACAGGCACTTAACCACAGGGCCCATCAGTGTTTGCAATGCGCTCTAAGTCACAGATAATGGGCCAATGTGCAGGCAAGCACACACACACACACACACCCCCACACGCACACACACACACACACAAATGTTGTGATATCGTTACGGTATCATCATCTCAGTCAGAAGCGTAAACTACCAGAATGTTTGACACAGAGTGGGGATTACTCTACGGATCAAAGGGTTTTCCTGTCTACACACAGGAGTGCGAGTGTGCCGTTTCATTGTGAGGACCATGATGTGTTTATTGGCAATGTCTTTGCAAAGTCCTTGAAGACTGCTTAACAAGACCCGTAATGCTAGCGTAGCGTAATAGTCAGAATCCGAGGAAGGACTGTTTGTGTGTTCTGTTTTGCATGCATGTGTTTGAAGGTTCATTTAATTTCTTATTGTCTTTTCCAGCCATTACACAGGACAATCAGGTTTCTCATTTGATCTCTTTGGCTTCTTTGATATGTGATATGACACAGAGATGACATATTTTCCCAGGCTTGCAGGAACAAAGTGAGTTGGAACAGAAGATGATTTTTTCCTTATGAGGTGGATTGCTAACTTCCACCCTAACACATACTGACAGTATGTGTTGAGTTTTGTATTAAATTGTCTTATTTGGGATTTGCTCATGAGGATGGTAAGATTTAATGATGCGTTGCATAAATATGTTAAGCGAGGCAAGATTAACTTTTTGTTTTTAAATGAAGAGGATTTAGAAATTGCAGGAACAGTATGTTACTAACACATACTGGCATTATGTGTTAGGGTGATAAGTCATTTAAAAATATATATATATATATTCATGCGTGATTTTAATTGTTTCTTATTCAATGGAAACACCACTATGTGAAATTATGCTTTCCAACATGAGCAGAATTTCAGCAAAGGTTTGCGCATATTTGCAAATGGAAACACAGATACCGATGCACTTCACAGGAAATGTTAGAACAGAACTTCAATCAGTGAACATAAGGAGAAGTTGTGAACCGTGACATTAATCTGTTGCACTTTAGAAGAGAAGAAAGCTGTTCTCTCCGTGTTGGCCAAGCTTCCAAAAATTGCATTAACATTAACGGCCATCTTGTTCAGCTCAACGCCCCTCTTTCCGCAGTGGAACATTGCTGTTTACAGCGCAGGCAGCGTCTGGTAAGCTTTAGGGTCAAACTGGCGTCACAGATAAACATTAGCAATTGAGTAACATTTAAGACTTCAACAGAGTCCACGCCTCCAGGAAACAATCGTTTCTCAATAGCCGAGAGACCAGAGTCTCTGTATGAAGCAAACGCAGTGAAACAAGGAAATATTCTCTTGACCTCAATATTTCAGGTCCAGACCCAATTTTCTAAAGTTTTCCTCGAACTGTGTGATAAGTCTCCTTGTGCTCCTATGTATATGCCCAGACTGCATTCTCTGTCTGGGTTACTGTCTCTAATAAAAAAAAGCTTACAGAGCATCTGCTTCACTTTCAAACGCTCCCAGCTCCATAAGATTGTCAAAGTTCTCAAAAGTCTAGAGAATGGAAGTATTAAGAGTAGTCTTAAGAGGATAACAAACTAGGGGCATTTGGTTGGTTTCACCGCATTCCCATAGCAACACAAGTGTCATGTATGATGAGCAGCAACACCCAGGCGCTACTGATTACCTGTCAAAAAAGACAGAGCCACTGTATGTATTTTTTTTAGCTGCTGAATTCATGCTATCATTTTCCCTTGAAAGCATGGTCATGTTAAAATATGAGCTGTGAGAGGCTGATCACATCAAATTTACTTTATCTCATCTTAATCACATCTAACTGTGAAGATGATATTAGTATCTATATGAATCAAATAAATAAGACACTCCTCTTATACTACATGCCATAATAAATACAAGTAATGTGTTAATAGAAAACGTCACCGTATCCATGCTTTCATAAAAACAGATGGTTCTTCCTTAGGAATTGCAGTCAGAAATATGATTTTATTGTATTATTTTTGTCAAACTGTGAGTAATCTTCCCCTTATGAGTCACCCACTGCAGCGTTCATCAAAATTAGCTAGATAGACACACAGGCAGAACCTGAAAGCGATGCAAGACATAAGAGGCGCAGCACACACACATTTACTGTTGCATTTACCGTCAATTTGCCCCGTAGCTCTCACTGAGTAAGGCGAGTCAATGGGCAGAAGGAGGACGTTAGCGGAGCAGAGGACGAAGGGCTGCTTCGCAGTTTCTCTGCCAGGCAGCTGACTGGCACTCGTGACTCGTTCTTTTTTTCTTTTTCTAATGGACTGAGCTGAAATGCGCCAGAATTTGATTATTTCCTCCCAGTCTCCCCCTCATTCACTGGCTCAATTTTCTCTTTTCATCAGCAACTTGCTATTTGTTCCTCATGAGCCATTATTCCATCTCTTTTCACTTATATCGGTCCATCTTAATTCCTCTCTCTCCTTTTTTTTATCCTCTTCAACTTTATATGCCCTTTCTTTTCTCCATGCTTCCTGTTCCATCTTCCCATATTCTACTAGCTTATCCTCCACTTTCTGATAAAAAAGTAATAAGGCTTGTAATGGCTTCAATTTCCTTCCCACCCCTTTCCTGGCAAATGTGGTGCATTTCATCCCTGAAGATAGCCTTTGTTGTTTCTAAAACAAAGAGTAAATGTGCATGTGCATTTGCCAGGTGTGTGTGTGTGTGAGTAAAAAGAGTTTCCCTCTCGTGTGCGTCTCTGTGAGATTGTATATTTATTGCTCGCCTCTCCCTTGTGACTCAATCCACCACTTATTCCAGAGGTTTAATTGAATAGTGGAAGTGGTTGCTCCTTCCCTTAGTGGTATATAGCACCCATAGCCTCCCCTGGGCCAATCTAGGGCCTTGCCCAAGTTATAAAATTTTCACAAAATACCCATGTATGCATTCACCACTAAAAATGGTCTGAATAAAAGTCCTCCTAGTGCCTTTTTTGTGTTTGAGAGAATAAAAAAAAGAGAGTGAGACACGAATGAGGAAGAAAAATCACTAAAGAGGTCAGTGTCCTCGTCTCCTCCTCTCCGTTGAGAACCATAGATTCATTTTTAATCTCTCCCTCATCTCCTACTGTTGTGTAAAGCCACTCAGTATGAGCCCACTTTGGTCCACTTTGGTTCTGTCCCACAGGATGCATAGGACCTCATGCTACATCTGGAACAGGTTCCAGCCACGAAATCCCTCTAAAGTTATGAAAACGAACCTCAAACCTCAAAGTATTTTCTTTGAGAAACACGGATCTGGTTAGAGGTTAACAGACCCTCATCATGAGGATTATGAGAATGAAGAAGGATGCAGGAACACAAATTCCCCTCCGTCGTCCCCTCAGGAATGTCGACGTGTTCCGTGCATGTGATTGTGTTTGCATGTCATTCGGGGCTTATTACTGTGATTAATCATGCACATTGTCATAAGTCATTGCTGGCAGATTATGCGTGAATAATACAATTCCTTTCTTGGAATGATGAACGACCAGCGAGAATCCATGGGCTCGAGTGAAAGGGATGAGAAATTGGACCAGACAGATTCAAGACACCGGGAGTGTTGCTGATAAAGCTGCTTTTACATTTACATTGAAATACTGTGTAAGCACAAAAGAGATCTGTGATGGGGAGAAAATAAAGAAAAAAAAAATCTATCTATTTGCAAGAATGTCATGATTGCAAGGAGAAATTTTTACATAATTTCGTGTCTCATTAAATGACATTCATCTATGACACTTTTGAGGAATGCAACATGACTTCACAATGAAGGGGAACTTTGAAGAAGAAAGCCGTAAGATACATCAGTAGGAAATTGATTGACTGGTTAATTTATGCAAATATTTGGATTCTGCTTTCACTTATACCCTCAGTTATGTCCAACAGATTTCCAAACTTTTATTCTGACAACTATTGCCCTGTGGGTTCTTTCAACCCTGAAATCAGAAGCCTTGATACCATTAATTAAACACTTTTGCACAATATTTCACTGTTGAGTTCCATTCTCATTATCTGCTACACAAAGCACTGTAAACTAGAATCACAGAAGCCCTTTTAGCCCTGCTTTTTAAACACCACTTGACGATAATAAAAGACCCAGCAGTGTTTGAACTGCATTTACAAATTCGTCTAAAGATGGTATTCAGCTATTTCCGGTGAACTGAGACACGACTCTGTGCTGGATTTAAAGAAAAATAAAAAAATAAAAAATAAAAACTGTAGAAAGACAGTCAGCCTGAGTTACTCGTGTATTAACAAGACTTTCTTTTCACGTAAAAACAAACAAAACGTCTGGTTAATACAAATAACACACCACCAAGATGTTTTTATTGTTATGCTAAGCAAAACTAGCAATTAGGCTACGTAAAAAAAATGCAATACGTATAACAGTTTTGAACTGCTCACGTAGACACATGATCCAGCTGCCAATCCTCAACAAAACTACGCTCTCCTCTGGAACAAAACGGCACTTTGGAGAGTGGGTGCTTTTAGCCATTAAAACAAAAAATTATAACTGAGGTTGTGCGCCGGTACCGACTGTTAAGTCTGACAAAACGCTGAACAGTTTTACCAAGTGAACTAACTAAACATTCAACATGAGAAACATGAAGTATATCATTTGAAAATCCTGTTATGTAAAATGTGGATTAAAAGCAGCGTACCGAGTCTGCCAAATCAAAACAAAGTAATTGATTGGGATGCTTTAGGGGGAAAAAAGCCAATAAATAACAAACTGAATCTGGCTGTGCTGTACAACACACAATCAGACATAATCAGTGTGATGCTGTATTATATAGATATACAGTAAACAGTCTTGACCCTTGCGCTTTTTATTTTTGCTCAATCAATTGTTTTGTTTTTGTTTGTTTTGTTTTTTTTCCTGCCTGAGCAGACTTTCTGGCGAGGCACCCCTCGAAAATGCTCTGCCTTGATTTACCCCTTTATCTCCCTCCCTCTCTATTCTGTCAACTATACTCTCGAAATGAGCTGAGAATGAGGGGGTGGAGAGGAAAAGAGGCTGCAAGTTAGAAAGAGAGAGATGGAAAGAGAGGAGATATTAATAGTGACAGGCCAGAGATATTGAGAGCTCACCGATGATCCCACAGCGTCTCGCCAAAGGTGTGGGGGTGAGGTAATGGCTTGATGCTGACATCTAGAGATGGAAGTGGAGAGGTAGATGAAGGGCTAATGCCTATAGATTGTGACCTCTGGGGAGCGAGATTTTCTTGAGGCCTCTAAAAGCTTGAATTTTTGGCGGAGATGCAAGTACCGTCTTGGTCAAGGCTAAACTAGCAGGGTTTGTCTGGATAAGTGGACCTGACAGCCCCCTACGATGGAGTCTCCCTGCAGACTCACTACTCTATTGGCATGCTGTTTAGTTTTGTCCATAGACTGTCTGCTGGGATTTGTCTTTCTCCATTTGTTTTCTACCAGTGTTCCCACATTTAAAAATGTCACCATCATGGCACAGGAAACCGGTTTTCTTTGAATAAATAATCCTGTTTATTGTTAGAGAACAAGTATTTAGACTTAATCCATTCCAAAAAAGGAAGGATTATTAGCCACTAATAATACTGCCACATTCTACTATTAGCATAAGGCGAACATTACAGCATGTCATACCCTAAAATACCATGTCTTAGGCTTCGTCAGCTGAAAAAGTGTGTGTAGTTGAGGAGGAATGTACACATTAGATAAATACAAATGTTCTGCTGGCGACTGATTGAACTGCATTTATTAGAACATCCACATGATCCTTGCAGGCACTGCACAAGTAAAAAATGATAGACGAATAAATATGGTGAAGAATAAAAACAACAGAAACTTCTCTTTACTTTCCTTGGTAAATTGTTCCCGTATCTTTTACCTTCCTTAAAGCAGAGTGTACCGCTGACAGATACACAGAGTCAGACGTGAACAAAAACAGAGGGAATATAAAGCCTAAACAGGTTCAATGAGAGTCAAGTGACAAGTTGGCCTCAGGGAATGGACCACAGCGACTGTCCAGAGGTGGCAAAAATGAAAGATGCACCTCCAGTAAGGGCCAAAAATTTGTACAGACAGAGTTAAGGAATGTCTTGACTTTAAATTTGAAATCATTTCTGGAGTGAGGCCCCCCCCCCTTTTTTTTTTTTTTTTTTTGCTCTGTGCTATTGCGCATTTCTCTTCTATCTTTAAGGGTTATAAACAAGAAAAGCATAGGAAACCAAACTTCTATATTAAGTACAAAAAGTTAAGAAGGGAATCACTGAGGATGTGTGGTGTGTGGGTAAGGATATAATCCTTATTGATTTATTCCGAGGAACAGGCGATTAAATAAAGAAAAAAAAAAGAAAGAAAGCTGAAGGTTCAATACTGCATATATCTCGTTAAGAATTCCGTAAAAGATGCTGAAGCAGTCCAAACCGGCATATTTGTCAAGCTAGTTATTTCCTTTGTGACATAAACAGAATTTTGACTTTCAACAGTCAATCTTCAGTTGTCTTCACGTCCCTTTTCTCATACAAAATGCATTAAGATAAGCACCTTGTTCTTCGAAATCTGCAGTGGAACCACTACTGACTCGTGCACCTTCTGCAAAATTCATTACTGCTTGACTTGCAGTGGGGGGGGGGGGAGGCTGCTAAAGTAGGTCGCACAATGGGGTGTAGAAAGTCTGCAATTGGTCTTAAATACGCAGAATTATATCAAACTCATTCAAAGGTTCTTGGAAACCACCTGAAAGTTGCTCATGCTTAAGAAAATTCAAAATTCATTTCCAAGAGCAAAGAGATGAAATTCCACTGTGACAATCAGACCAAATAGCCCAGTGAGGCAACAAGCTTAAAATAAGCTGTCATTTTTTTTTTTTTTTATCCAAACAACTACATTATAACTCAGCTCCAATATCTGGACATACTGAAAAAAAGAAAGGTTTTCACTTGCATTACTCTGAAAGAGACTGTGAATATGTATTCAGATGTACGATTGTGCCATGTATGTGGTTTGTATAGGATCCAAGCGCAGTGACTGACTCTAGTTCAAAAAGCAGGAGTTTTAATAATAAACAAGGAGAACTTGCTAGAAGAATCAGACCTGGAGCAGGGGCAGCATAATGGAAGGAACTAGTAAAAAAAAACAATGAAAAACAGTGAACTTATATAGTGGGGAGGGGTGGGAAATGGCATTTGATTCAGGCATGCTTAACCGAGCGAAATTGCAACAGGTGTTGGAGGAAAATTAACAGAGACTGATGGAAAAATAAACACAAAGGAACCTGAACTAGCTTCAGGTTCCTGTAACAAACTGTAACAAAATGTTACAGTTTGTTATTTTCACAAACTGTAACATTGCCAATTCTTCTTTGCAAAAGAGTCAAAGCTTAGTTAGAATGAATGGGGGGAAAAAATGAGTTTTAAAGTTTAACCACAGATTCTTAATGGGATTTAGCTCTGGACTTTGACTGGGCCATTCTGACACTTGAATAATATGGCATGACAAACATACTTTCTACACATGTGCTTCCAATACAGAGTTTTATTTCACAACAAGACAGACAGACTTTCAAAGGTTTTAGAAACAGCTAAAATAGATGTTGGAAAAATACATTAAAAGTTGACAATTCAACCTTCTTGTTGTTGACACAAAGTCTTACAATATTACCAGCCTCTCTCTGCCAGAGAGGGAGCGGCAATGCATGCAGTCACTTGGATCTCAAGGCATGGCTGCTGAAAGTGCAAATGGATCGGTGAATGAATGCATGTATCGGCAGATGCAATAAAATAAAATAAAATAAAAATCAACCCAAAATATTGGCCAGCCAATGTATCGGTCCACCTCAAGTATCTATTTATTTGCATTTAATATATATATATTTTTAATTGCTTCAGGTGCTTTTTAAATTTTTTAAATAGACTTTTAACCTTTCATGTATTTTTCTCAACAATTTATGTGCTTTGCAAATTAATGGTAACATCTGAAAATAAGAGCTTTTTATTTCTGTGCTAAACTGTCTTATTTGAATATCTGTTCATTTTAGCTTTCACAGAGCAGCTGGATTATTACTGGGATTAAAGTAAAAACTAATCACTCTTTAGGGGATTTCTACTGGTAATTTATTACACTAGATTTGCAATATCTAGTGCAGTGGGGTTATTAAAGTAAGGAATGCAAATGAACGTCAATGTTTTCTTGTTTGTATTTGTAGGATATTTTTACTGCCATGCCATTCCTCGACTTTCGTAAGTAAGAGAAAAAGAACTGTGAATAACCAAAAAACTGAATTAATGAAAAAAGATTAATGTTTAAATGAATTAAGTTACCTTTCTGTTAAATTAGAGGACTGTTATAATGAAAATGACAAAACTTATTAGTCATCATCATCATGCTGTCTATGCAGTTTTTTTTGTATAAACTTGCCATCACACCGATATTCCTCATTATTATTTTTATTTTTTTTTTTTTCACAACTACAACAGAAGAGAACCATGTGAAGACACCTCCTCTGGCCACATCCCCCCCTCCTCCTCCGACTGACCCCCCTACCTTTAAGCTGATCAATACGGCTGCCACATGGAGAGCCATGGAAGTTCAGATCAATCTAACCACTGCTGGGAACAACTGTGGCAGGAGAGCCAGAGGCACAGCATGACGCAGACGTAAGAAATGGGGAGCGCATAGAGGGCTTCGAGTGGGTATTACAGAGGATTTCAAGTGATATTTGAAAAAATATAGTTCCAACTAATACTACATGATACCACATGTGGATAGCAGCAGAGTGAGCATATAAATAGCCCTAAAGTGACTCCTGCTCAGGTGCTGGCTGTGATCATGATGTCACAGTGGAGATGTTCATGGAGTAAAAATAAAAATGGTACAAAATGAAACTTAAAAACAATCTTCGACAGTCCTCTCATTCCATGCTCTGCCTCTGAGGTGATATTGAATTGTTTACACCATCTGAGAATTTGCTGTAAAATTGTACAAGACAGCTTGTACAGTTTTACAGATAAGATGCCTGAAAAAACTTTTTGTTTTGTTACATTGTTTAAAAATGCAAAAAATATTTCAGGGCACAAAAACACAAAATAGAGTTGAAACTGAACAAACTGAACAAAAAAAAAAAAAAAAAAAAAAAAAAATTAAAAAAAAAAAAAAAAAAAAAAAAAAATTTATTTTTGCAC
>NW_015113113.1:50950-73033 GCF_001443285.1 Poecilia latipinna | reverse complement strand
AAAAAAATTTAAGGGAAAAAAAAAAAAAAAAAAAGTTGAAAACAAAAAAACTAAAAAAAAAAAAAAAAAAAAAAAAAAAGAAATTAAGAAAAAAATAAAAATCAAGACTAAACTTAATGTTGCACATCAACTTGTTTGACTTGACATCCTGTATGTCAACTTTCCCCAAAACAGAAAAAGCACACTGTCTCTCCAGCATTGACAGGAGTGACTGGGAACTCTGAGCAAAAATATCACAATTCCACCAATGTCAAGATACTGTAATATATTTACTTTAATTAAATACATTCCGTTTGCAACTAGAGCAATAACACACAATTATGGGAGTGAAGTACACTGCAAAGATTTGGTAAATCTTATGGATTGTTAGTTGATTTCGTTTTTTTTTGTTTTTTTTTACAATTTCCATGATTTCTCTCTCTTTAAAAGTCACTTTTGCAGTGCATTCTGAATGTAAATACCCAGTAAGTTCCTCTGAACTTGCTTTCATTCATTTTCCCCCATTACGACAACTTAGTAGTTCTCTGAGCTCAAACTATTTTTGCTTTAAGGTTTAATCTTTGAAGTTTTTGTTTTAATTGCCAACATTTCTCTAAAACCTGAACCACCTTTTTAATAAAATAATAATAATAATAATAAAAAATGGTATTAACGTGGACAGACGTTGACGTTGGTTGCCAGAAAAGTTCTGACTACTGCATTCTTACACTATCCACTTTTAATGCAGAATGAATCCAATCTGGCCTGCAGTTCAGGACCACTGGTTCACTGGGTATTTGAGTGCTCAGGATAACTGGGACAATTTAGCTGCACAGAAAATAATCTAGCCTCTTTTTTGAATATGAAAAAAAAAAAAAAAACTGTTCACCAATTTCTTCAATTCTACTTCTGATCTCGAGTAACTGCTTTACAAGACACACTACAGAAAGGCAAAATAGCAAATATTAGAACTTTGTTATCCATCTAAAACTTTATAAGATACACAGCCAGAGGGGGAAAAAAAACACAAAGATCCTTCCTCTCTTATTCCACTGCCAATGTTAAATTTAGCTTCTCTTTAATTTCTTCTGCCTTGAGTTTTACCCCTTTTATCAGCCTTATGACTCAAAGCACACACAGTCAAGGGTAACAGAATCAAACATAAAATCAACATCAGAAACGAGATAAAAACGAACACCCTGAAACAGAAAGAAGAGAGTGAACCATGCCTGCCTCTGAAGGAAAGCCTCCAGAGAGTGAAGCCTGTAGCTGTAAAAGGCAGACAGAACGGATCTATCAAGGATATTAAACAAAAAAATAATAATCAAAAAGGACATGCAAGTATCCTTTTATATGTTTTTTTTTTTTTTTTTTTTTCCCGCAGAACAGAGTGGAGAATTGGCTTTGGACAGTCCTATCGGAGTCCAAAAAAGAAACAGGAAAATTGCAGTTATTGGTATCATAAAGTAAAACCACAGGAGGCAAATACAAAAAAAAAAAAAAAAAAGAGAGCGGGAGATGAAAACCTGCTCTGTTCTTGAAGAATGACAATAAGAAGATAATTTTGCATAGAAGAAAAAATAGTTTTTGCGTGTCAGAATTTGATGGTGGAAGTTCTTGGTCAACTTTCATCCAGGAAACTGAACTTTATTGGCGGTTTGTTCAACTGAAGTCAATAAGCTCTGCTTGGTGCCCGGATTGTACACACCGTTTCCACACAACACTCCTGCAGATTCTCTAAAAATGCCAATGATCATAAAAATGTGATCATTCTCCAGATATACCGGATGAATAAAAAGCGGGTGGTTCAAATCCTGATGACTCCCCCTGGGAAGGCAGCCTAACTCTGAATTTAAAGTTTTAACAAGAATTTGTCAATTTTAAGACAAAGATGATCTGTTTGAAAGTTAAATCATGAGTAGACAATCACAGGGTCTTTTTGTTGTCTTCCAAGACCTTAAATGAAGCAGGTGAAGAATTAGCCAATTATCTGCCATAGGCATATTTGTCAAAATAAATACTGCAAAGTGAAGACGATATGGTTTAAATGCAGGTGGGAGTTTGTTTGCCAGCTTTTGCTTAAGACATCTAAAAAGAATTCCAAAAGTTTATCTTATTTTATTTATTTATTTTTTTTCTTTGGTAGCCATTTAGCCAGCTAACCCAGCTTGGTGCCATTTTGTAACACGGAAAAAGTCTAATGGTTGGCGTCAGTGGCTAGCTTTCTTTTTAGGAAAAGATTTTCAGTAGCTCTTCACCTAACTATAACCAAAACTAAACGAATCATTATTTTAATCTTACTATATAAACTTTATTTGAGCTTCATTTCTACTTTTGCATTTTCAAGCCCCCACCTTTTACCCTCTCCTACTCCACCTTTCTTGCATTCTCTCTTTCTCTCTCTCTCCAGTTTTCAGGACATGCAGATGATACGGGGCTTGGCCGGAAAACATGATTCTACATTGCTGAGGTCTGGCAAGGAGAGATAGCCTAAATGCAGCGTCACCGCTGTTAGCTGGAAGCAGACCGCTGGATGAAGGATGACCTGAGCCCGAGTCAGGACATAAAAAGAAATATGGCAAGATGTAAAAAAAAAGAAACTTTTTTTTTTTCTTTAGGACAAAACCAGTTTTAGACTATAGAGTTACAGAGTGTAAAATTTGCTTAATTGAACAAGACTAACATTTAAATGCACTTTGTTTTAACCCTTTTCCTCAGGGCTTCTGTTAAATCCAACAGGAAGTTTGCTGCTTTGGCTGAATGAGATGCATCCCTCACAGAAAATCCATGCTGACCCACTTCCTCAGTATGTCAGTCATCTGGTAAAAGGCAACACACTCACACACACTGTACTCTCCCACCACCCTGAAGGCCTACAAGCACGGCTAAAAATAGATACACACTTGAGCTTGGTTCCAGGAGACTTTGCACTTCTCAGATAACAATACGCTGGTTATATTGTATGAGGGCCCATATCGATCTGAAAAAAAAAAAAAATAAAAAATAAATAAAGATAATGGTTCTTCTCTCCGTACTTCATGCTTCTGAAGATTTTTGAAGGTAAAAAAAAAATAAAATAAAAAATCCAATATATATATATGGTGTTTAATCTCCAAAGCCAAACAAAACAAAGAAAGGCAAATTGTGCAGCATGGCTGTTTTTCATATGTTGAAGTCCAGCAATAAATAATAATAATAATAATAATACAAACTTTCTAGTGACAAAAATGAAAGAATATGGAGAATTTATGTAAATTGCATCCATCATCTTGGGTCATGCCAAACCAGAATAGAAATGCAATCCTTTAAAGACTTCTTTCAACTCACTTTTGATGTGGGAAAAGAGCAGATGGACTCAAACCTCTGTCTGGATGACCAAGCCTCTACCACCCATCTGCTAAGGTTAAAAGTGGCCACCCTGGAGGTACGGTCAAAGTAAAATCCCCTCGGCAGAAAGAAACAATAGCGGTGTTACTTCTGGCAAAGCCTTGGTCGGTTCAAGCTTTTTTTTCTGAATCTTTCTAACTTACGCTTATGCTCCTTCCTGAAAGACCTGAGATACGTAAATCACATCTGAACAAACAATGAAAAGAGATTCCCCAGCGAGATGTCCTCCTCTTCACAATTACACTTTAGATCACTTTGATAAAAACCACAAGAATCCAACAAACAAAACAACAACACATGAATCATTACGGCAGGCAGTCCAGGTTGGGTTCAACCTTCACAGGAAAACAACCACAGAAGAAGGACACAGCTCCTGCATCGTTTCTAAATGCAATATTAACATCCCATACTCCTCCAGAAACCCCGAACTAATACCAAAGGAAAATGGCTATAAGCATTCACTAGATATAGTCTCATTTTCTAATGTTTAACAATGCATATATGTAAAAGAAAATCAAGAGGCCAAGACAAAGCAGGTTTGTCACCTACATGTCAAAATGTTCTCTTATTTTTTAGTTTCATATCTTCCATTAGATCCAAGATGACATAAGATTAAAAAAAAAGACAAACAAACAAGAAAAAAAAAACTATCATCGAGTGCAAAGGTCACAGAGAGTAAAACGTGAACAAAATGAAAATAAGACCCACAGATTCCCAACTGAGATATTCTCAGTTTTATGAGAATATCCTGGAAAAGTTCCATTTGCATGGAAAACCTGGCTCAGATTGGTGCCAGGAATGGGAACACGGCATTTTGCTCTGATGACTCAGTGATCTCATGTCTTGTAAAAATGACTCCAGCCGCCAAAGGGAACACGATCATATGCATTCTTCAGATTTACGAAAGTGATTTCAATCGGATGCTCAAAGTTTCCACAGCTGCGTCAGGAGGGTAGAGCTTATGACTCTAAGATCCCAAAATGACTTGGTTTCTTCTCTTTTGTTGGATTCCAAACCCAAGTCATCGTAAGGGCAACATATTGGCAATTTGAGATGCAAGTAAAAAAAAAATATGCCAAAGTTATTTGTCATTTTTAAATAACCCAAAGCAACAGTCTGGTGTGCAGTCACCACTCTGAGTTGCAGGTTTTTTTTTTTTGTTTGACTTTTAATCCCATTCTTTCCAGAACTATCAACACTTCTAATATATATATATATATATATATATATATATTCAAGATTGACTCTCTGCCTTAGCAAACTTCTACAAGATTAATTCAATGAGGGTTAAGTCTGCCCACTGATGTAAAAAAAAAAACAAAACAAAAAACTGACAAGACTATGCCTATGGGGTTCATTGAGTTGTAGTGCCTTGTTGCTTTGTTGCGTTTCTGTTTTGTAGGTGGGGATGGTAGGTGAAAAAGTCACAACTCACTGGGCTTAGGCACAACAGAACACAATCTTACCATTCCCCTGATGTGTCTGGAGCACTAGTTGAGTTTTTGAGTTTGAACAGCACCACTTTGGAGAGTCTCAGCCATTTTCCCCAGACAGACGGGGACACAGTACTAACAGGCGTGTTTTGCTTTCTATGGATTTTACCACACTGCCACTCGTCTGCGATTGCGTCAGTGTCTGTGTGCGATAGTAGCAGGAAGTTGTTTGGAGCCAAAAAGTGGACACGGGGACTTGGAAAAGGCATTGTTGCACATAGCCAACTGGCCCAGTCACTCTAGAGTCATTACCAGATGGATTCACATGTGCACACACACACACACACACACACACACACACACACACACACACACACACACACGCACACACACACACACACACACACACACACACACAGGCACTCGGGAGGATCCTAAAACATGGCCGAAATGACAAAGTAAAAACATTAGTGCCACACCTGAAAGCCATCCACTGCGGAAGCATACAATCACTTCCACAGTGGGCTCAGAGTTCACTCGGACAGATCGGATCAGGCATGAATCTTGCGCCCTGTCTGTAATTTACCCAACACGCACGCACACACACCATCATGAAGCTGGGGCTTTCTAGCCGGGTGTGATGCCATGTGGTTTTGGTGTCACCTGACAAGCATATCAAAGTCCAACACACAGCCGTTGCAATTTGAGGCAAGTGATGTAATGGAGTGCTAATCCATCTGGAGGGCTGGCAGGAATAGTGGAGCTGTTTCTTTAGGGCACGCTGCCTGCTGTTAAATCCCTCTCTACCTCTACTGCCTGCCTGCTGCAGCGGCACCCTGACCCCTGGCCCAGTTGTTCCGGCACTATTGATGAATGAGGGGGCAGCAAAGTGTGAGTCATGTAGGAAAGAGGATTTTGTTGGTGTGTGTGTTTGCACGTGTGTGTAGGTGGCTGAGACAGCTAATGCAATGCATGTTTGCGCAAACGGTCGACTTCATCAGGCTACGGGAACCGGTTGAAAACCTTTGCTGCCTTATCGAAATGCACAATTTGCTTCGGTCTTGCGAAATCTTTTTCACTCTGAAATTTCATTCATTTTCTTTATTCTGCTGAGATCACAAAACTCTTGGAAAGAACATTAAAAAAATGAAGGAAGAAAAACCCATTATCTCAAAAATGTAACAATAACAAAGTTGTTTTTCTTGGAGTCACTCCACCCATACTTACAGGTGAACATTAAAAGCAAAAAAGTAACAAAACTACTTTGTGTAAGACTTTCCATGTTAAACTAATAAATCTAAAGGTAAGGGCTGCATGATGTTGTGAATCTGTCGTCTATTTCAACTTGTGTAAACTCAACTTAGAAATGGCTATTATCACTGTTAAGCTTGAACAATTCTTTCCATAACCCTAAATATACTGTGAACAAATAGAAAAATTTTACATTTCTTGGCGCTGGCATTTTGTTCTTTGACCTTTTCCCGTCATCACCACCAGTGTTCTGTGGGCAAATGAAACTTCATTGGTGCCGTTAAAAAGATCCCTCATACTGTATGTATATTTGCCATCAACAGCAAGCAGATGTCATAAATGCATTTGCAATTTAGCTTTTCAGGTGAGAATGCTACCGACTACAGTTCTGTGGGTGGTTGGCTTTGCGTGTCTGCCACAAACTAACCTTTCAAGTGCTCTTGAAAGTGGACTGAGACCCTCTTTGCTTTGTTTGAGCCAAACAAAAGAGAACAGGCATGAAAGCCTTGGCTTAGACATCCAGCAGCTCCTGTTGGATCTGATAGCGCCATTTGTGCCAGATACCTGGATTTCAAGCTCGCTTTGAACTGTTGACCCTGCCATGCATGCAGAAAATAAGCACTTGATATTGCTCCATCACTCTGATTAAGTTCGATGAGCAAGATAGTTGATTTTTTTATTTTTATTTTTTTTTTATTTTCTGTATATGTTGAACTTGGTCGATGTGTCAAATGTCTGTCTGACCTTCGAGTGTTCGCAGTCGAACGCCATGGAGTTGTGTCTGGCTGCTCTAAGCAGCTTGATTACTGTACTAAACAACCAGTGACACGAGCATCTGCTTCCTATGGACCCACTGGACAACCGTCATATGTTGTCTGCCAGTGAGTGAATGTGGCTTGGGGCTTGCAAAATGCCAGAAGCTGCTGTTCTCATACCAATTTCCTCTCCCACTCAGACACATCTGCACAGAAATATGTAGTCCACGTCGGCGCTGACATCAGCCGCATTAATACTTTGGTTCAGTCTTTGCTCTAGTCAGCACACCACTGCGGGCTAAGAAACATTTGTCTTCAAAACGAACAACCACTGTGCTGAACTTAATCAAAGACATCTCAGACAATAAAAGAACAATAAAACAGCGGCCCTTTCAGCTTTCAACCGGAGTACATATTGCAGCTACCCAGAGGGTTGCAGCAGTCAGCCTCATAAGTCAGACATTTTGTAAAAGTAATATCCTTGGTTTAAGGAATCCCTCACTGGCATCAGGTGATGCTCATAGTTCATTTAACTGTGAAATGATTTCTGTCTATCACTTGTGTTTTAAATTAAAAAGAAAAAAAAAAGGGTCCTCACTGGTTTAATGCCAAAAGATGAGGGGGTTAAGTGAGAGCATGAGGTGGCTGAGCCGCCGATTCGCTGGCTGTCACTAATTAAATGTTGTGACCTCTCACTCTTGTGTGCGTGCACTTTAAAATCGACAGAGTCAAATGAAAAATCACCGCACCTGTAATGTCTGCAAATGAATCGGTATGCGACTAATTTGAATATGTTTCCATGAAAATAGAAAATGCTGCTTCCCGCCCCCGCCCTCTCTCAGATCTACAAATTTAATTATGATCTATGAGCAAGTAATAGAGGTGCAATAACATCCTCACTAGAAAAAAAAAAAAAAAAAAAAGGGGTTAAAAATCCAAAGTGTATGGTTTGATTTCGGACATACTTTGAATAATGTACAAAATATGTACAGAAGCTGGCAAATGTAGAACTGATAGCAGACGGCACACGTGGGAGTAGGATCAGTCAAGCATTATAGGCAGGGTTCCAGTACAGTTCAAAACTACTGGAAAGTAAGTGCTACATAAATGGAGCAATCCTCAGGTGCTGCGTGTGTAAACTTGGGTTTGCATGTCCTAAATCTGAACCTAGACACACTGACACATCAGCTACTAAAAAGGAAGGAAGAAAGAGTGTCTTTTTGCTTCAACATACTTTGCTCCATATTTAAATAAGACGGCATGCATACAGTTAAGGGAAACCCTAGGCGCTTTTTTATTTATTTATACATATTACATGAATAGCATCTCAGAGACCAGAGCCGTTTGTGCTGTCTGGAAAAGATGACTGCAGAAAGTTGGTGGATATTTTTTGAAAAGTTAAAAAGAAGGGTTCTAGTAACGGAATTAATACTTTCTTACAGTCTTCGATGGTTTCAAAATGTTGTACTTTTAATAAATATTGTTCCTTTTTTTTTTTTTTTTACACTCAAAATTCAGATCATACACCTAGCTTGTCAAGAGAGACCCGCTTTCGTTCATCAATAAGCTAATGTGCAACGCCGACACATTTTAATGTCTGCTCCAAGAAACCAGACATTAAAATGGTTATGCACGATTCAGAATCAATACTCCCAGGCAAATATTGTGAATATGACTGACCAACCTTCACATATCTTGATAATTGTCGAGGGGACAAATGCAGAGTGGCATAGAAAGAGCTTTGATTAAAAAATAAAAAAATAAATAAAAAACAACACAACAGTTTATGAAAATTAAAAGCTTTCTTTTTCTTTTTTTTTCTCTTGCTCTTTTTTTTTGATGCCCAGAGATAGAATGGAGACGAAAAAAAAGAAGAAAAAAAAATCAATGCACTCAGCATTAGGAACAACAAATGGATTCCTGCAGAGAGACCTGGAGGTGTCCGAACTGAAAAAGTGTCTGTACATCAGGAGTTCTCTTTGTCATCGTCTGTTTGCTTCTCTGTCGCATTCGGAACAGGCACACAGAGGCTCGCTGAGGCGCAAGGACACAGAAAGAAGTACGAACATGCACACACGCGCAACCACATCTCCACACCCATATGTGGCTGCTGCCAGTAAGACTTTTGCTTTGTCAGTAAACAGTTGACCGTCCTTGTCAGTGAAATGTTTATGTAGCTGGCCATGGTCCTGGTGAAGCTGGCAGCAGGAGGCTGTCTCCATGGATAAGACCACAGATGAAAGCAGAGCGTGATGATAAACAGTGACACAAAGCCACCGAAGAATAATTACACAGAATAACGTAGAGCAAGTTGGGTGTTTAACATCGCCCACAGCGAGATTAGCAAAGTGTGTGTGTTTTTATGTCTCGCCGATAAAACTGATCCCCATCAGGGCTCAGACTGCTGCTCAAGCAGAGGGCAGATGGACTTGAATTTGTGCTGCAAGGTCACATCTCCTTATGGAAACCGTTTGGATGTCGGTGCTGAAACTACCAATAAACTTGCCACAAAAAACAAAAAAACAAAAAAAAAACAAAAACACTTTTGTCAAGTTTTACTAAATTCTCATTGGTGTCTATATCTCTGTAATAATCTCTTCCTCAGATTTCATCTGAATTCCATTATAAATCTTCAATTTGTTGTATCATATCCACTATACTTCCATAGGTTGGGGCTGAATGTAGGGTATAATCCAAGAGCCATAAAAAAATAACTGGTAATCATAGTTTTGGTTATCCATAGAAGTTGAAGTTTCACAGTGCTTCAAATGAATTGTTGTAAATTCACACACTTAATTTAAGAGCAACCTGACAACAATGTTTACCACGTCTTTTCCTTTTTACTGCTTAAGTCCTGCTATGGTCCTGAATGTGCTGTTTTCTTTATTTTGTTTTTTTTAACCTGAGACATTTTGTCTCATCACACAACAGGTAACAGAAACTTTGGCAAAGTAAGGAGATTTCTAGGTGTAAAATTTAGCAAAGGAGATGCTTACTCCACACGTTTTTTTGTTTTTTTTAACCTGAGATTTCAAAAACATTACAAAGCTGAAGAAAAGGAGATTATTTACAAAAACCCTCTGCTTAAGGAAAACTGACGGGCAAACTCGCCTGTTTTTTTTTTTTTTTTTAGACATACTGCCTCTCATGTTCCAGTTTTAGCTCTGGCTCAAGTTAAATTAAACACTGATGTTTGCTGTAAACTTGGCATCAACTTATAAAACACACTCAGACCTGATTTTTTTTCTTTTTTTTTTTTGCCATTTAGCTGCTCATATTTTCTGTCTTTTACTGTGATGTTTATATTTGCTAAAGCCAGTTGGCATTCTTCCTGTTTGCCAATGTTTGTACAAATTTTACTTTTCCTATTTATTTTAATTAGCAATCCATGACTTTCAGTTTCAGCCTGAATAAATATAACATTGCACAGAGGCTCAATAATCCCCACAATGGAAAAGACAAGATAACATGTTATTAACAGAGGGGCATCTTGAGATTTGGTACACATGTTTGCCAAGCACACCTGCAGCTATTGAAGAGTACTTGGGACTGAAATATGAAATTCTGAATATTTTAAAATGATGACCAGCTCTTCAATCTCTCTGATGATTAATACCGATATGCTTGGACTCCATTAAAAAATCTTGAAAAATTCTGAATTTCTTTTTTTTTTTTTCCCCTACTCTATATACTAGACTCACCCATCTCCCCTGGGGGAGAAGCTGGTCTGAGTTTCTGTTCCAGGTTGTGGCTGTTTCAAATCCATTACATCAGATAAAAGAGGAAGCAGAAATCTGATGATGTCTCAGATCCCTGTGGGGTTGTCAGGGAGGGAGGCAGATGAAAAATATGGGATTACTGCACTCTCTCCATATTAAGTCTCCACAGAAGGAGGTCCATTGTGGCCGTATGTCCCTTCATCAACTCTTATTGTGGTCTGATTGAAATGCGGTGGGAGGAGAGATGACTTGTGGTGGCAAAGATCTTCAAAACAGCTCTGCCTGCTCATTGAGGTCTCAGTCTCAACAGCAAGGCAACATAGAAATGACACAAGATATACATTTTTCAAAACACTTCACCCAAAACATTTTTTTTTTTTGTACTTTTTTAATTCTATCACTCTGCTAGCCTCTCCATTCAGAGAGGTTTTCCTCTTACATATATCTGAGCAAGCTACAACTCTCTCTACATATCCACCCAGTTCAAACTGTGTCTTTTTCTGCCTTCCTGTGGTTTAACCAACTCCTTTGGCCTTGGTCTTCTCCCTCCCCCCCTCCACCCCCCAAGCTCCTCTCCTACCCCCTAAGACAAAATGTACCTCTAAAATGTTCAATAAGAACATTTCTTTAGAGTTCAACTAGAAGTGGACGAACTCTGAGGTTCCCAAAAAAAAAAAAAAAAAAAAAACTGTAGTAGCTACTCAAACTTTTCTTGTCATTAAAATTGATTTGAAAACAATAACCAGCTTTGTGTATTTCTAATTTATGTTTTAAGAAACTAAAACACTAAAACACAGATATGGCAGCAGTTTCACTTTCTGGAAATCAAACGTTTTCTTCCTTGAGGAGAGTTCAGGACTATCAGTAAAAAGTAAAACTAATATTTCACAACCAGAATGAATTAATGCAAACAAGATATTGCCAGTAAAATTGTTTTATAAGGGATGCCTCAACTATTTGAAGTTTGACACCTTTCTACATTTTCACCCATGAAAGTCTAGCATTATTGCTTTTAAACTTGAAATGTACTTTAGAGCAAGAATGTTATCTCTTCTCACAATTTCTGTGCCCATACTTTGGTTTGTAGATTGCTGAAATGGCAACCTCCGCCCCCTAACATCATGCACTGGCTGCTTTTATGCAAATTACTGAATTTGTTTTGCGTGTGAACAAGTCAAAGACAGCTGACTCAGCAAAGGCAAAATGTGGTATGCAATATATTTTACATTTTGATACATGTCCCCTTTCTAAAGCGTGGGGTAAATAAAACAAAGCTCACTTCCCAGGATGCTAATTTAGTCTGAGTAAAATATCTTTATGTCGGAGTGGCAGTTTTTTTTTTTTGAAAGTGCTGCTAAACCATCAGAGGTCGAGGCAGAGCTGCAGTGGTCAGAGAGCAAATAACAGGGCTGAAGAAAGCTTGATAGAGGGTTGAACAAACATCAAATTGGAAAAGAAAAGTGGGTTGGAAGAGATGAAACCAAAATGAGAGGCAAAGGTCAAAACCGGCTGCTTTCTATGTACCGTTACTCTTACAGTACGTTGCAAAATAACTCACAACCCCTCGTCATTGCCACATTTTGTCACACTATAGACAAGATCTTAACACTGTGAAGTATTAGGATCAGTGACATCTTAGCTTATCAGCGACCAGATAAGAAAAAAACAATACCAACTGAAGTAAATACATTACCTGTTCACGTGACAACCAGGGAACAGCAGCATCAAGGAGAGAGAAAAAAAAAGAGAGAACAAAACACAATTAGATTAGATCATTCAGGAATGACTGGAACTTTATGACTTTGACGAACAAGACAATTTAATCAACCATTTTTTGAGAAATAGTTTTAACTGTGTCGTGGGAATAGAGAGTGATTTTTGGGAGTATTTAGCGACATTTGAAACAACGTGATGAAAAGAAATTGTGTTTTCAAAGCCATGACTTCAATCGAAATATTTTGTCACTTGAGCAGTACTTGAGCACCAGTAGAATAAAGCTCTAAAACTAGAACATTTCTGGATAAATTTAAACGAGGCCTGCCAAAGTGTGCCCAGCATTCTGATGCTACAAATTAGCATGAATGCTAAAGTAGGCTGCAATGTACTTAATAGCAGGTGGAGAGTCACAAGCACGCTGAGTAACATGGACTTATGCCATTCTGTATGATAAGATTAGTGTACAAGTTAAAATGAACCAAATTGCTAGCAGTAGCCTAAATGCTGTCAATAGCATGCAAAGCTTTGGAACAAATGAGTAGCTGTACATCATTAAAATCATGTTGACTTATCTCACCAGCCAGGGTTGAGCTGAGGTCTTATTAAACTCAGAGGAGAACAGTGTGGAAGAGTTTTAAATTGAAAACATTCGTATTCCAAGAGCCAGCCACAGCATTCTGGGGCTAACAAGGTATACAACAACCCATCACGGCAAAAGCTTCCAGACGCTGATTAATAATCTCTGCAACCAAACAACAATATTTCAGAACTGTTTCTCAAAAGTGCCTTTCCCGATTCTCTATGAACACAGTGCAATCTTACACACCGACGGCAATTTTCTTCTATCTTTATCTCGTCACGATTCCTTTTCTCCTCTTCTCTCAATGCAGACCCAATGCCCCGTCTGTCTAGGTGTGTCAGAAGGTACCACATAGCAAACTAGATGGCCACTGATCTCGTCAGCTCCAGAAGGTTCCTCTAACTCCTCCAGAGTGTCACTACCCATCGCATTTGTCTTGAGGCTCTGCATTGTGGAAAATGGTTGAAAATTGGCTTTCCCAGGTCGAATAGTCTCCTTTAGAGATCACTGAGATGTCCTCAAGATAGCCGGCCCATGTCTGCTGGCGAGACAGCACGCTCAAATAACTCTGCCTGATAGCTTTCTTTCTCTTCCTACTGTTTTTGGAAGAACTGACTTAATAGAGAAATGTTTTCCTTGGATCTCAGGATAACATAACTAACGTAGAAAGTAAAACAAAAAACATGCACATGTAAGGCTTAAAGATTGAGCAATGCTAGTTTTAATACATGAAGCTAGTGACTAAGCTTTTCAAATCATGAATTATGGTTAACCAAAGAATTAGAAAGCCAGACTTCAGTTTTGCCAGCCACACCAAGGCCTGATTACTGCCAGAACTTTAGAAACAAGTGAGGTCTGTAAGATAAACTGTCTGAAAGAATGACGTAGGTTCAAGACTACATTCAATCAATTGTTAAATGAAGTCTACAACAGCTTTTTGAGTGTCTGTGTGACAGGTGCTGCAAAAACAGAAAAACTCTGTTAGTGGACAAGAGCTTTTTCACTGTGTTGTGACTCGTGTCATATACCCGCATTCATCTGCTGCATTAGGTTTGACAGAAGGACTACAAAAAAAAAAAAAAGCTGTTTAAAATGGGAGAGTACTGTGTGCCAACACACAACGTGATACTCTCCATTCTTTGCTGTAACGGGCACCAAAATACACAAACAACACTCTTTTTCAAATCATCATTATATTCCAGTTAAACTGTGTGCAGGTGATGAGCTATTCTGTAATCTCTCTGGCAAGCAGCCAGTTTCTGTGTGTGTGTGTGTTGTTTCTGGTTATGTCCATTGTTGTGTATTTTCGGTGCATGTTTGTGTCTGTCTGTCTGTCTTGAGCAGCCATGGGTGACGAATGTAACGGCTCTCGACTGATTGTGAGCTAATCTACCGCGATGGACAGACAGAAAAATGCGAAAACAGAGAGAAAAGAACAAACAGAGGACAAGAAAGGAGACTGACACAAAAAAAGAAGGGAAAAAGAATAACTTGACGTCACTCATATGTGTTGTCTTTTTTCTCTTCTATTCTCTGAAAGTGGAGCAGTTTGATCGGAAAGAAGTCTGGTTCATGTCTATTCCGCTTGTCGGATTCCACTCTTTCACTGCTTAGCCATCCATCTCTTTGTCTAATTTCCCTTCAGCTTTTCTGATTTCTTTTCTGCGTCGCTCCCTCAATCGCTCCTCTGAAGGGCAGCTCAACACGAGAGACTGTGGACGAATCAAACTGTGCTGCACATAAGAGGAAAGGAAAGTGGGGAACATACAAAGGAGCTGAAAGGAGCGTCAAGTGTTAGAGACAGTCCATCGGGATAAGTCATAATGCAAAGCAAATGAATCCTGCTATAATGAGGACTTAGCCTCGTCTGACAATTTAGCTGAACAAGACTCGCAAGTGTTGCTAACTGAAACTGTAACACAAAACCAGACAATCACAAACACTTAAACGCTGAAATAATATGCGTGCCTTTAGATGAACCACAGGTAATCTATGAATGCCGATATGCAGAACTGAGGAGAGGGCGAGTGTAATTGACCGGTTCTAGCCTCTCAAAGAGGTTAATTGAGACGTTCCCTTTGATGAAGATGGGGGAGTTTCAATTAATGTTGTGAAGGTTGCTGGGAGAGACGAATCCACAGGACCACAGACTCCATTAAAGGTGTAATTAAGAGCAGCATTCAGGTGCAACACTTGGGTTGGCCTCTAATAGACATCATTAAGCTGAACAGCTGCATTTGCAAGGTGAAACGCATAGCAAATAAACGCTCTGACATCTATAACTTTGTGAAATTGTTGCGATTTCCGGATAAGTACGATTGACAAAGACGTCATAGAAATGCATGAGAAAGTGCTTCATAGCAAGGCTTCATTCAATTTTGGATGTATGCTAATGTCTGTCTGTCCTTCCAGAGTTCTGATGAACCTCCACCCAAATCTCTAGTTCTTTGCAGACTCTACCAGATTATTGTCCCGCAGTGCTATGTTTCCACCATACAGTTCTGGACAGCCATCTCTTGGTAAGGTTTGCAGTTTTACTGGACTCTTTTCCTTTGATTTATTTGGGTGATGTGTGACTGTGATTTAATCTGGCAAAAATGCACTACTTTGTGCCAAATCAAATACATTGTACAATGTGTTTGCTGTTGTCGAAGTGCTGACCAATTCTTCCTCAAATTATCGCAGCAACACACATACAAGAATATAGATTTTACACAACATTTTTTTTTTTTCAGTAAACTGCAACATGTGTCAAAGTTGCTTCAAGTGAGAGACCAAGTGCATTCAAACTCCTGAAACTGGTAGAAATATGAATAAAAAAAAAATGTAAGCTTTGAATAAAAAGTTGAAAACTGTACAAATTATCAACTCGCCTTCATGCTCACCTCAATGTGTATCAGTTTCTGCAAAGTGTAGTGAACAAGATGTGAAAAATTACCTGCAGACCCAAATCATATGCACCTTGAAACAGTTTTACTAGAGCAACTTTATTCCCAAGAAAAGAGTAATTTTTTTTAACAAACTCAAGTTGAAAATGTAATCACCTTTTCATGGAGAGAAAAGGTGGTGGTGGTGGTGCTATTCCCATCATTAGTGCAGTGACAAATTGTTGGAAACTGAAATAAATGCAAGAATTTTGATATAATGAGGTAAATGTATGTGCAGTTCAGACATTAGAGATGGAATAGTTTACACGTCAGACTGTATTTTATGGGTTCATCTGTTATNTGTAATGTTATGTACCTGATGACCTTGCTGTACTAAGTGACATTAGAAGTACTTATATTTGCATTCCCAACCATATAAGTTTTTTTTACTTGAAATTAATTTGAAAATAAAAAACATCTATGCCTGAATGTGTTATTTTTTAACCATATTTAATCATTTTTCATTTACGTCTATAAAATGTTTTGCATAACTTTACATTTTCTGTATGATGACATTTTTAAATATTGTCATTTGATCCGATCAGTTTCTCAGTACTTGAGTGACCGTTTTATTTATTTTTTTACTTAACTAAAAATATGTTGAAGTAGTGCTAACCCTACTTGAGCACAATTTGGGGGACTTCACCCACCTCTGATTATATTCATCGTGTGGCAAACATTTAAAATAGAACTGGTTAAATGATATAAAGCGTGCCAACACAGCTAAAAAAAAAAACTGTCTTGCAGCTTTTCTGAGAAGGAACCAAGAAACACTTTAAAAAGAACCAGAGGTGTGAACTCAGCATGTTATACTCAGCATGATGCAGCTAGATTCATAAAAGTTCCCTTTTGAGGACCCAACATCTACGACCTTTTCTAAAACAGTGTTTGCAACAACAAAACTTATAGAAATTATATTGATCTTTTTCTAGGTTTGTCTTTAAAACCACACCATTAATGACAAAGCCAATTAAGAATTGAGTTAATCATCAAAAAAAGTAATCCCAAGACATTTAGAACAATCAAAAAGGCAACTTTATTTTTTTTTCTCCTTAATAGCACTGAAACGATTTAAGTATACAAAGATCTCTAAACCCCAATCATCTTTGAGCATGTGATTCTCTAAACATTTGTGCACCGTTCAAGTGTTAAAGTGCAGAAACACCAGATGCACATCATTCTTTTAAACCATTACTGCCACTTCCTCATTTCCTCTTGTAGGTGGTGATAACAGACCCCCTTTTAGTGGACCAACACTTTACAGAGCATCTAACCCCAACATTTACTATAATTTAACTACTAAACATTTGTAGTTATTGATAGAAACATAATTACTCCAACACTCAATATCTCTCCCCAGTTTGAAAGCAAGTAAGAAGACATGCTGTCAGCCAGTGTCTTCTGACCTGCTCCTGCTCAGGTTGAGGGCGGCTGAACTGGCCTGTATCAACGTTTGGACTGGACTGTGGAGACTTTTTCGTTCCTGATCCGCTCAACAGAAATGGAGGAATCAGCAAAGACCGATCAAAGTCCTGAGCCTGCTGTGGTTGGGCAGAAAAGCTGGTTTCTATTGGCGACGGGACGTTTTCTGGAGTCCCCGGGCAGCATGGCCGACCGATCTCACTGCTCTGAAGGCGTGACGGATGCAGAGGAGAGAAGCTGTCACAGGTGGAGCTGTGAGGACAGAGAAGATGGAGTTAAAACCTCAACTTCAAAATGATCAAAAGCATGATTAGTCAAGACATTTAATCGAAACAGGCCTGTATATGTAAAATTGTTCCTTCTTGTGAGTAATGGCAAGGAACAGTCATGTAAAATAATTGGACACCGTGGATGGTTTAAAGCTAAAAATGATTATTACGACTTCCTCAACTATTTTTCTCGTATCATTCTGACTTCACGCTACGACTTGCTTCTTGTATTTTATTATGATTGGCTACTCGTATTGTAGAAACCATCCTGGTTATATTTTGACTTTCTCATCACTACAACTTTTTCTCGCATTATTGAGTTTATTGTTGTACGACTTTATTTCCTCATAATACAACTTTGTTCTGATACATTATTCTCAAAAATCATGACTTTCCTCTTGTAAGTAAGTGTTTCCCAACTAACTTACCTGCTGAACGACGTCTGAAGGGAGGAGGACGATGAAGAGGAGCAGTATCCTGGCCGGTTGAGTTTTTGTGGACTCTCCATGACAACATAATCATCCTGGGGTAACTCAGACAGGCTGTGGCTGACAGTCGGGGACATCATCATGTATCCGAATCTTTCCTCCTTCTCAGCCGACTCCCAGCTCTGCATTGTGTGGCTTTTGGTTTCCGGCGCCGGGCTCTGCTGGGGTCTAGCAGGGCTGAGGTGTGAGGTGAAGCTCAGAGAGATTTCAGACTTTGTGTCTTCTGGTGTTTGAGCTCTTCTGTGATGCTGTGCAGGACTGGTTTGGTTCTCGGAGTTCCTGGGATGAAGAACCCGAGGTGTAAGAGTTCTCACGTTAGCCGGCTTGTCTCTCTGTTTGGGTCGGCGGCGCTTTGATGCCAGAAGGGCTGGCTGTTGATTGGGACTGGATGTCAGAGATCTGGTGAAGTCTGGAAGAGCTCGTAGGGATCTCACAGTCTCCCGAACCGACTCGTGGATGTGTTGGGCCAAAACCGGGTTTCCTTAACAAACCAATCAGAAAAAAACAAAATCAAGAAGTTTCATTTAAAGCAGAACTTTTTAATTTTGCGCCCGATTACCTTCTTCTCCAGCCTCCATCCAGATTTCTCCAGGACCATGAGGCGCCGACCTGCCCAGCTCCAAAAAGAAAAAGCCATCCAGGTGTCCAAAGCGGCGAACACTCAGCAAAGGTATCGTAACTGATGGCAAGTCATTACTGGACCCCAGCCGGACCAGAACAAGTGTCGATGCTGTGAGGCAGAGACGGTTCTCCCCTGTGAACAGTTTGGAGGAGCCCAGGCCTCTGGGCTTCACCATGACGGGCCAAACCTTAGGCAAAGATGAAAGGAGCCAGAACTAAATGACGCAGCAATAGATGAAGAGTAGAAGGAGAAACTCTCTTTACTGAATACCTATGAAACTGTGTCACAAATGTATGTTACACAAAGGACATTTTGCTTTGTTGAATCTGGAGAATTAAACCCAGACTTTCCCAAACACCACAGCATCCCTGCTTTCACCTGGACAGTTCAAGGTAAAGCATCCCATCGTACCTCTTTGAAGAACGCTGCAGGCGGCAGAGTGCAGTACCCGTCATCGTCTTCATCAAACCCTTCTTCATGCTCCTCATCCCTCTGCTCTTCCTCCATCAGCCTCTTTATGGCCAGGTACCAATCTTCCTGTTGCTGCTGCTCCTCCTCCATCACCAGCACCAGAGTTTGATCCTTGTCGTACAGCGCCACCGTGTGGCCTTTTTGAGAACTGCCACTCCGACTCACACCAAGACAGCAACGAAGATAAATGACCCTGAGAGGGAAGATCGATTAGTTCCATTCAAATCTGACAGAAATATGACCAAAATAAGTTCAAATACAGAAATTTAAGCTTGTAGCAATTATGACTTTTTACACTGTGTTAGCTCTATCCTTTTAGCTAATTGGTTGCAGTTATTCCCACCAACCCTTGTTTACTGGTTCTAAACACAGCGGCCTTCCCAGCAGACATCTCCATAGCCGTGAACTTCTCCTGGTTCTTGAACCACTCCAGTCTGCTAGGACCGGTGTGACTTCCCGTTCGCAGGACGAAATATCTCCTGTGGCTCCGGTTCAGCTTCCCCAGGTAACCTTCTTTCACCACGTCACCCTGCGGCCCTGAGGCGTCCATTAAAGCACCGGCTAGGGGGGCCAGGGGTAGTGGGGTCTCTCTGGTGCAGAACAGCTCCTCAAAACAACGGGATGAAGGCGATTCATTCGAGTCCTCGTCTTCATCCTGCTCTGTGTGTCGATTCTTCAGGTGAAACTGCAAAGGAGATTCACCTGCGTGACTGAGGCTGCGGTGATGTGATGACTGAGGGGTGCATGGAGGCTCTGCAAATCCCCTTTTGGCAGAACTATCGAGCCCCTCTGCCATTTTGCTATGTTTAAAGTCTGCAACATAAAAACAGAGGAATTAAAATGTTAAATAATAAAAGGGGGGTTATTTTGCAACACAATGAAGTCATAAATTTGATGCTTTGCAATAATTTATATATTTTAAAGAAAAATGGTGACAAAAATCACTCATTATTTTGGCACTGTAAAATTTTACAAAAAAAAAATCTCATCTGTTGAAACTGTGACCTAAAATATTCATACCAAAATCAATCATATTTTGATTATTTATGTTTATATAGTGCCACATCTTTATGGTCAGAAATAAAATAATAAAATAATATTTTTTTTAATTACTGTCAATATCAGATACTGAAATGAGTCAGTGATTGTGTCTGTCTTTATCTAGTCGAATGGCATATAGATAAATATTCAACTTGGTATAATTCCTAAATTACGTAAAACAGCACATAATGCAAATGACTGAAACGCAAACGCATTCAACTAATATAAAAAGTCAGCGTAATAAATTAAAATTAATAATATAAGTTGCAAAACATAAGTTGCTGAAATAAATACAATGTTTAAGTAATATTTAATTTATTTTTTTTTTTAGTTGGTTTTGTTAGTATTTCTGCGACATGTAGCCACTTAGCTAAAAACACAAAACAGTTTCGTAACGTTTTTCACGTCACAGCAATATTTTTGATCTCGGTACAAACTTACCTGAACGTGGAAGACGTCAACATTACGTCTGGAAACTCGGAACTGAGTCACCAGTTTTCACGGTTTTGGGTTTCTTTTCTCTCACAAAAACCATAAGAATCCAAGCAGAAATGATTTCCAACCAAGTTTTCGGGAACCGGACAGGTTCTGCGTCTCACAGGTGCAACAGGCGGCAGTGATGGGCCATCTGAATCCAGGCTTCGAGGCTTGTACCGAGTAAAAAGGGGGCGTGTCCGATGAAGCCCCGCTTCGAGGCTTGTGTCGGCTTGCTGAAAACCACGTGACTGACAACAAACAAGGCCTCATATTGCATGGGTCACGTGACTGCTTCAATTTGCGTGTAGGTTTTCAAAATAAAAGCGCGATGAGCCGTGCTGTTTCATGGGTTGTTGTCCATTTGGTCGCGCATCAGAGGAAAATATTTGTCTTAAGTGGCCAAATAAAAATACAGTCATTTTAAAAAACAAAAGAAGCGTGTAGTCCTGGCACAGTGTGCTACCAGACAGAATAGATCAAGGGAGGAACTGCAGATCCGACAGAACCTAAAAAACCAGAAATCAGCATCTCTTCATCCCTCAGTCATCTCCTGAGGCTCATATGGTAGAACATTTTATTATTAAGTTTCTTATTGTGCTTTTAATCGACTGTTATGAGTTGATTATTTGCTTATTTAATGTATAATCGTATCAGCCAAAATAATATAAATGGTAATTTAGAGAACAAATTATACTGAGAGATTAACAGTAAATATGTTAATATTTCCTACTTTAAAAAGATTTGTTAGGGCTTTCTGTTTGTTTTATTAAGAAATATTGACATATTAGACCTGCTGCCAATGGGCGGTTTATTAAGTGTCCCCATGAAAAAGCACTGACTACCCATAGTGGTAAATTTGGTCTAGAACCAGCCTCCAAACCTAACTCCTTATTTGTATAAATATTTCAGTCATACTCTTTACAGTACCAGAATTTTCACATATGCTTTTGGAGCCCTGTTTGAGGACACATTTGATTATTAAATTAGGTATAATTATCAGTCACTCAGTACTTGAGCAGTTTACCAAATACTTTTTACAATTGCTTAATTAAACGTGCTTAAGGAGTGTTACTCTGATTGGAGTACAATTTTGGAGCACTCTATGTATGAATGATTGTTTTTTGGAAACAAAACATTGCCATAAAATATTATCTATCACTGCAGCAGCCGTCCCGCCTAATGGCAGCTGCAGTACCATGAGAGTAGGGCAACATGTGCCGTGGTGGGCGTCCCTTATTTTTATTTCTGAAAGGTGGCAACCCTAGCGGTGGGTGACAAACTGAACGCTGCCAGGACGCTCAGCAAGTCCTCCTCTGACTGGCTTATCAAAACGTTCGCAACTTTATTAAATGAAAAAAAAAAAAAAAAAAATCAACAAAACGTGCTCATATTAATGACCCAACAACAATAGTAATCTCAGTGATTATTGTTTCAACAAGGTGTTGCACAATTCTGTGCGTTTCCATTACAAAATAACGAGCAGAGCAGGAGTTTAAAATCAACTAATGAACCACCGCTGTGTTCAGGGGAGGCTTTTATATATATA
>NW_015113113.1:46513-47127 GCF_001443285.1 Poecilia latipinna | reverse complement strand
AGTTCTAGCTTTTCACACTCATCTGTGAAAAGCCGTAAACACAACAGGGGTTCCTGGCTTCAGACAAAGGGTCAGAAATAGCTCCTGGTTTGGATGAGCAAAGATACGCCTTATTTGAATAAATTAAAGAAAAGAAGATAAAACTTTCCAATACAGACTAACAGATCAGATTTACTCTTGCAATTCTCCAAAGATGTCTTTGGACGTCTTTGCCTTTCTTTCTTTCTTTCTTTCTTTCTTTCTTTCTTTCTTTCTTTCTTTCTTTCTTTCTTTCTTTCTTTCTTTCCTTCTTTCTTTCTTTCTTTCTTTCTTTCTTTCTTTCTTTTTTTCTTTCTTTCTTTCTTTCTTTCTTTCTTTCTTCTTTCCATTTCTGTCAGGTAAACGAATGTATGTCTCTGTTGTTCTGCAGTTTCTGTTGTAATTTTATGCGTTTTCTATTGGATTAAACTGCAATTCTGTGACGTCAACACGCATTGCTGTTTTCTTCTGAGTGACTACACGTGGCCGTCGCGAGAGGACCCGGGATCATAAAGGAAGAGAGAGAGTCAAACTTTTTCCAAAATTAATTAATTCATAAAAATCTTCCTTAACACTCCTCTCCAAAGGGCCCTTTG
>NW_015113113.1:39550-41621 GCF_001443285.1 Poecilia latipinna | reverse complement strand
TGAGGCTCCAGCTGAATGCTTCAGGACTTCCAGGATAAAAAATGTTCTCTGGCAGATATAAGAAAACTGTCTTACAGGATTTTCTAGATATTTCTCCTTTCATTTTACCATCTGCAGTCAAAACATTACTTCTGAATTATTGATATTATAGTTCAGTATTAATTTATTATTAATTGTAGCATTCAATATCAAAAGTCATCTGATTGCTTACAATTTTAGCTTATCAATGACATAACCCATACAGCTTAGATCAACTTTTACATGTTTGCAACTTCTTATGATTAGACATGATTAGACATATTTTATAAGACAAAACAGCTCAGCACCTCCATGGTTTGTACTAAAGTCTCATGCTGTTGGTTTTAGATGGTAGTTTTAGGTTTACCTTTAAAAGTCTAATCATGAACTGGTTCTACAAACTAACCTTTGTCCCTGTTAAATCTGTCAGTTTTATGTCTCATCACTGCAAATAACTCTAGATGACTAACAATATGCTACCTCTATTTTTTGGAGGCAGCATATCTTCAACATAGAATAAATTGAATGTTCCTAGATTGTTAATTTCAAACCAACAAAAGTCATGAAAATTCCAAATTGTAATAAAACTATCCAATTGTAAAATCTGGTCTTATTCTTCACATGTCCCCACCCTGGGTTTACATCATCCTAATACACTTATTATCTGTTGGAAGTGAAAAATCTCAATGACTGTAGAAATGATTACTTTTTGCATTAATATGTAAAGAATAAGACTTTCTGATTATTCACTGAGAAGTCAACACCCTGTCACTATGGAGATATGCTGCTCTGAAGCACGTGGAGTTTCTCTTTTGGTGATTTTACAAGACATGCACATTACTAACTACACACCATATGTGGGCAAACATATTTCACCACCATGCCAATGAAACCATGAAAGCACACACAATGCATGCAGATGAAAATTAACCTTACCATGAACCCACATGTGAGCATGAACAAGTACACACATACACAGCGCGCACACACACGGACACACACACTCTTCCCACACTTTTCCTCTTGGGAGAATCAGTTTCATCTGGAGCCTTGTGGTGTGTTTCTGTCTGTCTCCTGCTTTCTGCTCCCCCTGCCCAGTTTTCAGTTGCCTCCAGACTATGTAGAGACCCCTTATTGTCAAACCCAGAGCAGAACTTGCAGGAAGTGGATCACCACAGCAATAAAGACACATACACTCCTGAATATGTACATTGAACAAGTCCTGATCAAACTACTGACTTTAAACTTGAAATCTTTGAGAGTTAATATGGAAACCCTCAATCACACATGTTGAATGCTTTTAATAGCAAGACTTCTCTGAAACATAAAACCTCTCACATACACAGAAGCAACTTCCTTAAAATGCAACTTTGTCAAAAATCACTTTTGATACACACTTCGCTAACTTACCGCTTCCAGACTGGTGTAATATATTCTCACTTCACAGCCACAAACATGCATTCTCTCATTTTTTCTACAAATAAAATTCTGAAAGTGTTGGCTTTAAGTCTTCCTGAGTGCATCATTTGTAGGTGCCCCCTGACAACTGCACCAAGTCATTGGGGGCATACCACTATCTCATAACACTTTGAGATAGTGGAAAAAGACAATGGGTGTTATGTTGTTCAATATTATCTTATAATACCATATTTACAAAAAGGTGTGAACATAAACTGATGATGACAAAAGAAAACAGTCATCAGTCAAGATTGCCAACAACTTGTCCCTGAGGAACAGGTGAGAGATAAGGCACCACATACCAACAGGTTGATGTCATGTGCCTTTTCAAAGAGCATACAAACCAGATAAGGCAATTGATAGCACACAGTTCAATGTTGGAGGTCTGAAAGTGTCACCATGGCTCTCTGTAAAATCTTTAAATTTCTTTCTTTCAAGAGAGTTGGGGTCTTAACGTATTTATAACATATTTGGCTCCATTTTGACAGAACAACAATCTATTGTCCATGGAAGAACAGTGTCTGAGGCTGAGTCTTAAACTACTTACTTACACTGAGAGTTTCTGTGACTGTGCTGGAGGACTGTGTCTGCGTTG
>NW_015113113.1:34039-35636 GCF_001443285.1 Poecilia latipinna | reverse complement strand
CTTACACTGAGAGTTTCTGTGACTGTGCTGGAGGACTGTGTCTGCGTTGGACTAAGGACAGGTGAAATTCCAAGAAGGTTCAAGATTTTCTTTGTAGTAAGGTATCACAATTCCATGCTTCATAATCACATCAGGCCTGCAATGTTTGTTTGTTTTTTTTGTGGGGGGACTATATCTTATTTAATTATTGCCAGCTTAGCTGGACATTGAAGTGTGGGCGCACATTGTGAAATCAAAAGACTGAAACATTTAGCATTTTTGTGAATTTACTATTGTGTTTAATATATGTTCAAAAGTTCAAATCTCATACAGGTGTGTGTGTGTTTGATTTTTTTATAGAATAGTATTTGGAGTTTATTATTCTTACTCAGAGCTATATTATTGGATCAGAAGAATAGAAAAGTACTGGTGTATCTTTACTCTAAGGTGAGTGAAACAACATAGGTTTAAACACTAGAGTGTATTAGAGTTATTATTTGTAAGTTACTGGTTTAACGAACTCAGGGGCCCTTGCCTACTTTAGAGTGGTATAACTGGGCTACATGAACCATGGAAACCTTGTGTGCTGGGGTAACCCATGTTTGACTCCAGTTCATTTGAGGGTCTCTCTCCTTGATGCCTCCCTCCCACTCCAGAGAATGGCAACGCCACTTATTGACAGTTTGACTGCAGTCATTGTCAGTCCACTTTGGGTCAAACTGCAGCATCTGAAATATGCTAAATTAAGAGCAACGAAGATGGAGTGTATATTCAATACAATTTCTTATTATTTTTTGATTGGCTGACTCGCACAAAGTCATTCAGTAACAGCACATGATTGGTCTGTTTGCTTTGGCAGAATGCTGCTTTGGCCCGGTTACAAAGAAGATGAAAAACATTTGAAAAGTTTCCAAATACAGTGAGATAGTAAATAATGTACTGCTTATAGAGAACAGGTGCAGAAAACATACGGTTCCACTTGTACACCCAGACTTAAATTAAGAAGGACACTCCAACATATATTCATAAATATTTATCTTAATGTTAGTAGATATCAATGCTGGCAAGGTAGTGCATACATTCATGTATTCTATCACTTATTCTTCAGCCAGACTTTCAACATGTATTTAACTCTGACTATGCTTAATTGTTTCACATTTATAGCAAATGTAGCTTAGTGTAAACATATGTTTTACCCAACAAAAACTCAGAACCCAGTTAAGGTTCTGTAAGCGTTTGATAAGGATGTTTTCCAGACATCTGCCAAGGATGTTGTTTTAAAGCTGTTCCAATGGGAGGCAGCCTCAGGGCAGACCCGGGGCTAGCTGGCTAGATTGTATCAAATGGCTCAATGTGGAGCACCCTGAAGTTCCCCTGTACAGTTCTACAGAAGGTCTCTTAGAGAAGAAAAACTCCTGAGGTAACATCGGAGACTATACGGAAAACACAAAACAAGGAAAGCTAAACTTTTAGCTTAGAAAGGGGTTTGTTGATTTGCCACCCCACATGAACCGTAGAGCCACTGGCACCACTAAATGAAGGCCATCCATCCAACCATCCATTTTCTTCCGCTTCATCCAGGGTTGTGTCGCGGGGGCAGCAGCTTCAGAAGGGAGGC
>NW_015113113.1:27290-29642 GCF_001443285.1 Poecilia latipinna | reverse complement strand
AACGAGCCCAACTTACTGCCAGCAATGCAGACCAGACTCTGACACCAGTCATAGAGGGACCTGACAGCCCATATCAAAGGGCCCGGTACCCCATACTCCCGGAGAACCCTCCACAGGGCCCCCCGAGGGACACGGTTGAACGCCTTCTCCAAGTCCACAAAACACATTGTTAATTTTAATCAGAAGAAGAAGAATTAAAATCTTTTGACTTGTTTTATTCTCTCTTCTGCCCGGATTCCTTGATGTCATCATTGTATCAGTTGTGGTTTTGATGAGCTGTGATCCAGATGAATGCATCGTTAAAGTGATTATTAGAAGTTGTTGGAAGTGATTATTATCAAAGCTTCAAATGATGTTATGTCATCATCTGGCTTGCTGTCTCAAAGTAATCCAGATACTTAATGTTGTTGTAAAGACAAACAGCCTAAAGTGTAACATAGCTATGATAAAAACGTAAGCCAATCGATGAATGCAGTCTGCTGTCAATCACATTGCTTGGCCCAGTTTATGGAAAAACAAGGAGAAACTGCACGAGATCTGTAAATGGAGACAAACCAGATCAGGGTAGACTGGGGCAGAACCAGTTAGACCTGTCCAGACAGACCAAAAGGAAGCAACAAAGTTTCTGTTAGGCTTTAGAAGAGCAGTGATGGTTCTATGGTTATTGAAAGAAAGTGAATAGAATAGAATAGAATAGAATAGAATAGGGAATCAGAATTTGCAGCGGTGTTTGGTTTATGTAATTATGAATGATTATAATCAATAATTTATTAATAATTATGTTATTAATAGAATTAAAATTCTCCAGCGACTCTGGCGTCATAAGCCAAACTTCGTCTCTCGTGAGGGAATGATGCCTGGTGAGGGTGTAGAACAAAGTTTTGAGGTTCTCATCTGTGACAGAAGTTATTTATCTAGATCAGTGGTTCTTAACCTTTTTTGAGGTACCGAACCCACCAGTTTCATATGGGAATTCACTTAACCCTTCTGTAGTGATAAATAAAATATGATTCCCTCCACCCCCCAAATTCAAGACATAGGGGTGACCCAACTAGAGTCTAGTTGGGTCACTAGACTCTAGTTGGGTCTAGATCACTAAGTCTTCTTAAAAGGTAGAGTCTCTGAGAACAGTTCTTCAAAATATAGTCAGTGTTTTTAGCAAAGTTGAGCTGAATGTCCAGGAACGACCCAAGGTATTTAAAATTTGCTACAGTTTCAGCAGGTTGGCCATCGAGAGAAACTGGAACCACTTTAAGGTCTTATTTAGATCATTTAATTAGCTCTACATTCTTAAAAGAATGAAAAATTAATAATAAATAATAAAGACTTTGCGGTATTCTGATTTAGTAATGCAATTATATTAGTTGTGTTACCACCCCCACGCCAGTAGAGGCAGTAGCAACCCCGAAAAGATGCGACGGAGGAGCAGATTTAGAAGTACACCGAAAGCTACAGAATTTGTTAAAAATTGTGAGCTTTGCTGAAGTAATTAAAGACACAAATTCAAATCCATGCTGAGAGTGAAACTCCTTCAATCAGTGCTCATTTGCAGCACTGATTGGCTAAAATCAGTGCAGACGATCAATGTAACGTGATCCTCTGCAGCAAGTGATGGCGAAGCGGGGCGTCATCACGACTTTACACAAGTGTGTCTTTACCTCCATGAACCCCTGAGACCGACTCATCGAACCCCTGGGGTTCGACCGAACCCAGGTTAAGAACCACTGATCTAGATGAAACCAGCTTCTAAATGCTGCTGCTTCAGTCAGCATCTGCTGAGTTTAGGATCACATCTTTGAATCTTTAGGCTGAGATACTGAGTACAGGAAGCACATCCATCACTTCACACAATGAAGGTTTAAGTGGTTTTGGATCTATGTGGCTGAAACAGGTTTCAAACCACATCCCAGAACCAACCTGGGATGTGGTTGGAGCGTGAAGCACAGCTACTTATAAACAATGTGTGGTAAGCATTGAGTTCTTGAAGGAAGTTTATTATAGTCTGCCTATGAGGCATGGATTGTTCAGCTTGTCCTCTGCCTTGTGGTATGCGCCTTCCACTGTGATGAGAATCTCTTATTTAAAGTCAAAGGAGATAGTTGCAGTGTTATAGCAAAGTTTGTGTAGAAAATGAAGATAGTCAGAAAGCTTGCTGGTTGCAGGAAGATGTTTAGAAACTGAGCTCAGACTTCAAACTCTCCCTCCATGGCAGGGGCGCGGTAAAGGGGTGAAAAGTGATGACGATTCTAGGGGCCCTAACCAGCAGGGGCCTCTCCACAATTTAATTATTTATATTTTGTTCATAGACATAA
Organism: Poecilia latipinna; assembly: GCF_001443285.1. Classification (NCBI taxonomy): domain Eukaryota; kingdom Metazoa; phylum Chordata; class Actinopteri; order Cyprinodontiformes; family Poeciliidae; genus Poecilia; species Poecilia latipinna. The sequence goes on along the minus strand of NW_015113113.1, from coordinate 27,330 downwards.
AATTAAAAAAATCGGGGTCCTGTCAAATAAAACATTAATC
>NW_015113113.1:17335-22743 GCF_001443285.1 Poecilia latipinna | reverse complement strand
AAGCCTTTAAATTTGTGACGCTTTTTATGGGTCAAATAGACTCAAAAAAATTGTAACAGCAGCTGCGCAGGGGGGCCCAAACAATTTTTTTGATTTCTAGCGGTGCCCCTGCTCCATGGACAGAAACCTCTAAGGTTTGGGGTTTGGAGCATTGCTCACACCCTCTCCACAGGGTGTGATGTATTTTTGTTGTGAGTTTTAAATATTCTAATGCAAATAACAAAAACATAAATGTGAGTGCAAGAGAATTAGATTCCCACTTTGGGGTTAAATGCTAAGTTATGTCTACCAACTAGGGTGAATGGTATTTCCATCTCTTTGAACTTGTTGTAGTGCATGAAGTGTTCAGAATGAAACTCCACAGCGGAACAAGGATTCATATCATGAATGCTAAGTATCTCTGAGAGCCTGCTTGGTAGAAGATGTGGGAGCAGCTCAGCATGAATGCATGCAGCATGTGAAAAGGCAAATCCCCGATGACATCATTATGTGGTCCATACATGTGGGGAGCCGGGGAATAAAGACTGCTCTGCTGTTCTGTATGCTTTCTTTCTGTAGCTGCATTTTCCATATCAAACACAAAGCATTGACCTGAACACAGTAGAATGTTTATACTCCTGTTGGAAGACTGTGTCTCTGAGGTTGCCCAGGATCCTTCTGGAATTCTCCTTTCCGTCGGTGCACTGAGGTTATGTAGTTCACTTCTCCCCTCTGCATCTGGGGTTTCATCGGTTAGAAAGCCAAAAGCTTCTGTGCAGGAAGTGCTTGAATGCTTCCTGTTCTTTTCAGTGAATTGTGTCAAAGTATTGTTCTTCAAGCTGATGATTTGCTTGGTTTCCTCACTGACGCATTATCCCCCATGAATCATCACACCATGTGCGATCACGTATGGATTTGGGATAAGGTGTGTATTGAGGTCTGCCTTTAAAGCCAGGTTACTTCTGCTGAAACTGATCTCGGATGACCACTAGCACCATTTTTCACAACTTCTGTATTCCCTTGAAGAACATCCTATTTCTGTTTCCCATCTTGATGCTGCTGTCACTTGAGATTGTTGTTTTTGTCACAACTGAACTCCTGTGAATTTTGTCCACCACCATAATGTCCGCCTGCTCAGCCACTGCCTCATTTGGCTGTGGGAGTCCCACAGGAGTTGAAACGTCAGCTGAGCGTAATATGCTCACGTAGACCACATGGAGCTCAGGAGGGTTTCTTTGCTGTGGTTGTTAGTTTGGGTTATCTGAGTTGGAGTTTATGCCAAACTGTTTATGGTGTTGGAATCTTTATGCCATGTCTTTATAAACACAGAAAAAGAGGCATTTTTTAATGTGTGTGTGTGTGTGTGTGTGTGTGCGTGTGTGTGTGTGTGTGTGTGTGTAGAGGGGTAGAAGCCAATTTTTACTGGATACATTTTCGTTTCTAAACCTCAGTTTGTTTCCAGTTCCTCTTCCCTGTTTTCCTTCGGTTTTTCTTCTTTTTGCTCCCTTACAAACTTCCACCCAGCCCGTAACAAAAATAGAGCGTTTCACATGGTTTGAAACGTAATACCTTCTCTGCTCCACCCCCAGCATTTTGAGAAAACTTAGAACAATAAGGTCCTTTATACTCTGTGTGTGTGTGTGTTTTTCTCTCTCGTGGCACCACTCAGCCTGAGAATGCCCCCCATCTATCACATCACTGTCTAAACAGAGACAGATATCAGCCTGTTTTAAGTCCAAGGTTTTTTCTGCATATTTCCTAAAACACATGCATTTCTAAGAGCCTCCCCTATTGGTTCATTCAAACTGAATATTTCTAAGGCGGTTTTATGCAAATCTTTCTGTAATAATAAAACCAGCAGTCCCAATAAAGTACCACCTCCATCCAACTGTTTGGGAGCTGAAACATGTTCATACATGTGACTTGTCCTTCATAACAATCTGTCTAAACATCAGGGTTTGTTTTGACGTATCACATAATTTCCCTTGCTGGGGGAAAAAATAATCTGTTTTCCAATTAAAGTTAGTGGTAGGTGAGGGATGCCCACAGTGACAGGATTAATAAATCACCACAGATTCCACAGAGATATGTTTATCATATAGTGAGGCAGAAATATTACAATGTGAATGAAAGACAAAGATCAAGTTAAGAGCTACCAGTAATTAAAAAACAAAACAAAATAAGATCATGAGGAAAAGCATGCTTGAATAAGAACATCCTTACTGCTTTTCAAATGAGTTGAGACTTTAAAGACAACAGAAGAAGATCATTAGATCACTTTTTCAGAATAAACCAATTTTCAACATTTTCTTTGTTTTTTTATTTCTTCTTTGTTTTTTTTAACCATTTGATTTTGTTTGCTAGACTCCTGGATATTTTCTAGAATCTTTTCGCTGCTTCTGTCATGTTGATGTTTGAAAGGACGTTCACACATGACCTCAGCGAGAGCAGCTGATGGAATGCATCAACTGAAAAATCCAGCAAAAACAAGGAAACCATTTGGTCTTATGAACTGAAGCAGTGGTGACAAGAAAAATGAACAAGATGAAGCAATCAGAGGTGATAAGGAACAGCTGTGGAACATGTAAGCATGAAAACCAAAGGAGAGAGAGAGAGCTAACTCCCAATGCACAAAGAACAGAACGCAAGAACAAAACAAGAGGGTAAACATAAAGTAATGAGTTTCTATGGTAACACCATTCTAATGAAAATGCACACAGAGGAATGAACTGAATATGGCGAGAGCTAACCTGGCCGTAGCCTTCCTTGCTATTCTGCTAAAAAAAAAAATCTTGTTTTAAGCAGTCTGGATTTTCTCCCCTTCACTTGGATTCCTCCAGTAGAGAGAAGGAGAATTTGAATGTTGATTTTCTGCTTTGTTTCAGAAGTGAAGTGAAGGAAGCCGTTCAGTCTGTATTGGTCAAGCGTCCAAATATTGAATTAACATTAACAGCCAGCAAGTTCAGATCAGCTCTTCTCTCTTCCCAGGGGAAGACGATTGTTAACGGCACAGTTTCCTGTAAGCTTCATAGCATTGAACTGGCACATTACATACGTCATGGACAAAAGTCAGTGATTGGGTAAAATTTTAAAACTCAACACTGGCCACGCCTCCAGGAAGTGATCTTTTCTCATCAGCCGAGAGTCCAGAACCTGTGAAGAACAAAGAGCTGGTTTTTACCAGGCTAGGCAAGACCTGAACATAAATATAAATAAACAGCAGGAGATGCTTGAAACAGAAAAGTAAATGGAAACCAAACCACAAAGACCTGTTTATTGGGTCAGGTTTTTACATTTATTAATAAGTTGCTTGCTAGTTCTAGTGTTTTACACTGAATTACAAAATACATTAAAGACCTATTGTTATGTTGACCCCACAGACCGCTCGGGTCAAACTGATTAAAACTGAATTTATTTGTAAAAAAACAAACAAAAAAGATGCAGTTCATTATTATTTCATTGCCAAAGTTCAAGTTCACTCTTCAGTTTGCTTAAATGAAAAATGTTTTTGTTTATTTTAATCTATTTTTGTCCCTGTTACTGAATGAATATTTGACCCATGGAAAGTTGGAATGTCTGTAGCTGTGACCACATGAAATTGTGTTAAATTACATAAACAGACAAACACAATGGTAGAAGTCATTGCATATTTAGTAAGGCTGCAGTCACACCGACTTCAGATAGCTGCAAATGGACTGCACAGGACATGGATTTAGTCATTTTGGGAAAGCGGTCATGGATTGATTAGTCTCAGATTTCTGGCAGACTTTTATTCCATCTTTGAGTCTTTTTCCCTCGTTCTCTCTCCGAGCTCTCCATGTTTTTTGTTTTTTTTTTCCAGCTCTGCCATCTACGTTTTCTTTCTTTCCCCAACCAGGAGAGACTGTTTCCATCTGCAGTCTTAAATCCTCACATTAAACACACTCTTGGAAAGAGAGAGAGAGCAAAATTTAAAGTTCAGGATTTTTTATGTCACGTTCAGCAGCAAAACCACACCAGACCTAAAACCCGAGGGATCTCTGCTCTAGACATGAAAAGTTAGCAGGAGGATAAAAGTGAAAAGCCTTGTGGAGAAAAGAAAGAGGAGGGAGGAGGGCAGCAGCGGGAAGAGCTCTGGCTCCTCTCAAACTCTCAAATTGCAGCTGTTTTTGGCTTTCTAAAAAAAAACCACCAGAGAGAGTTTGGGGACTGCAGCTAGTCAAATATTGTTTTTAAATGATGTAAGGAACATGCCATTCAGGGGAGTCACAGCTCAGCTCTGGAGACTAAAGCTCAGGAAAGAAAGCATCTGTAGGCACAGAGGCGGGACGCAGCCTCCCAGACGCACATGTCAAACTTCAGCTCACATTCATTCAGACACTCATTTAAATACCAATCTATATCATCTAAATCTGAGGGGAGCCAGAGCCATTTCTACTCAACTGTACATATGTGTTCTATACATGGGGCAATTGTGACTCTTAAAAGACATGTTAATCTGTAAAAATTAACATGTCTTTATTCTTATTAAAGAATTAAATTCTTTATTCTTATTTTAATATTTCTGTTGGCTTTGTGGCAAAAAAAAACAAAAATAAAATTTGCGTATGAATGATGCTCTGTATGCTTGGTCTTGCCTAGAAGTTGCTAAATATATGAATAAATATTTCAGATTACTTAAATTTAAAAAAGTTACAAAGTTAAAAAAAAGTGTAATATTTTGGCACTGAGGCAGTAAAATCATTCTCTAAATGACTGAAAACAGGAAAAGATTTATCTGGTTTAATGTCAGTGAGAAGAAGAAGCTCCTGTGCTACAGTTTATATAAATGTCTAGTTTTACAAGAACTTTTCAAACAGGTTGTGGTGAACACAGAATATAAAAATGATGTATCATGGCTGCCCTGCTGCTGATAAGCAGGGAGACGTTGAGCTCTGGACAGATTCACCTCTCTGAAGCTTGTCCACATTTTAAACTAGATCAAGCCAAAGCTGTTAATGTTCTCCAGCAGGAATAGGAAGTTTTTTTGTTTTTTTTTCCCACTGGTGTTGTCTATCTGCTGCCATATCTTGATCCAGTCCAAAAATTGCCAGGTTAAATATTCATCCTTAAAAGTTTGAAATTCTTGTAGCAGAACCACATATATAGTTAGAAATAAGTATGAAACTATAGACATTGTAGATGTGTCTGGATTTTGTTTACAAGCTTATGAAAAGATTTATACCACCATTCCTAATTTATTCATATTAATCTGCATCAGATCAGTTTGATTTTATTGAGGTGTTTACATGAGGAATTTCTAATTTGATTGCACAATTAATCTGATTATAACAGATCAAGGTCAAAGCAGCTGAGAACAGATTTGTGCTCAGAAAATGGCTAGCCTTCACATGTACACTCTTAGAAATGGCTGTAAATTTACGGTGGAATTCCAGCAGTAACATACTGTT
>NW_015113113.1:11081-11390 GCF_001443285.1 Poecilia latipinna | reverse complement strand
GAACTTCATCAAGAACAAACACAGAACATGCCTCACTGATGCACATCTGAAAGATGCACTCACAGTTGCAGTTTCGTACTACTACTATTCGCGGATATTTTGAGTCAGGACACACGAGGTGATACTAGACATGCTACGGACCAACCACGATGTGTCACTTAGTATGCGGTCACTAAAGTCTCATTTGAAAGAAGAAGGATTGCATAGAAGAGGCAACTACTCTCCACTTCCTGAAGTGAGGCGTGCCATTATGACCGAGCTGAGAGGACCAGGGCAATTATTTGGCTATCGGACCATGTGGCAAGTTCT
>NW_015113113.1:0-7786 GCF_001443285.1 Poecilia latipinna | reverse complement strand
TTGCATAGAAGAGGCAACTACTCTCCACTTCCTGAAGTGAGGCGTGCCATTATGACCGAGCTGAGAGGACCAGGGCAATTATTTGGCTATCGGACCATGTGGCAAGTTCTGAAACAAAAACACAACCTACGAGTTAAACGTGATCTTGTAATGAGACTGCTGAGGCAGCTGAATCCCCAAGGCATCGCTCTGAGGACTCACAGGAGATTTACAAGACGCACGTATCATTCTATGGGGCCCAATTACATATGGCATGTAGATGGCTACGACAAACTGAAGCCATTCGGCTTGGCCATCTCAGTATGCATTGATGGTTTTTCGAGAAGAATGATGTGGCTTGTTTGTGGGTCAACAAACAACAATCCTTCTGTCATTGCCCAGCATTATATAAACTGTGTCAAGAGTCTTGGAGTGATACCAATGAGACTACGAACAGACCTCGGCACAGAGAACGGGACTGTGGCAGCAATACAGTGTACCCTCCGCCATGCGCATACGGATTATTATGCTGGATCATCAAGCCACAGTTACGGATCATCCACAGGGAATCAACGCATCGAGTCATGGTGGTCTTTTTTCAGAAGAGGAAGGTGGGTACATGTCTGTTTTTCAGATGTGAAGTACAGCGAAAGCTGATACTGCCTGAAATCCATGGAAGCATACAGTCTGAGTTTAAACGGATTTGTAAAGTACGTCCAAACTCTTTGTGTGTAAAACAAGGTTCTGTTGACTTAAGTAACATACACGTAAGCTATATGTTAAACAAATTTTGCTAGTTGGGGAGTAAGTTCTATATTACATATCTGTGTACTCAAAATTTGTTATGGTGTAATATGTAACGTACTTTTACTGCTAATAAATTACCGATGAGGTGAAAGCTAGTGCTAAGCTTGTGGTTTGTTTATTGTTGTCATGACAACTACAGAGGAAGTACCTAAGGAGTTGAGGCACATCGCTGTCGTTTTGACAGTTTACATGCCATATTGAATTTGTTTTAAACATTTATTTTTATAAGGCTTTAGTAAAAAAATTTAAAATTCCCAAAGTAGAATTTTTTATTTTTTTTGTAATAGATGCTATACAAAGTTTTGGTTTATACGTGGAAATGTAGTACGCAATATTAAGTTTGACATACATTTAAAGCTTACTTTCAATGTTATGGACATGGAAAAACACAGACAATCTTTTAACCATTTTAATATGAAATATACCAGAACCTGTTCTAATTCAATGTATCCTCAGGTCTCAGTTTTGGATGGACTTGTTTGGAGATCTAAGAGACTCCGGACACTTCAACGGAACCCATGAGCATCAGTGCTTGGTCAGATTCTGCTTCACTAGAGTTCTGCAGAAAGACCTGGATGAATGCAAAGATCTCTGGAATAGTCACAGGATACGGCCAAGCAGACTTGCATCTTGTCCTGGGGGGATTCCAAACAAACTCTATCTCTTGCCTCACAGGTAATTAACATCTTCATCTACTTCATCTTCAAATATAGAACATATCTGTCACAATTCTTTGACTTATATTCTGACTTTGCAGATATGCTTCAAGAGATTGTGGATTTCCTGTTGAGGACAGCGATCTGGATGTTTTCCCAGAAGCAAGTCAGGTGACAGAATTGTGTGGTGATAAAGACATTGAGGAATACCTACAGCAAGCCATGCAACAACATGGACAACAGCAGTCAGAAGACTGGGAGTCAGCTATGGAACTGTATTTCCTGCTCAAGGACATAGCGAGACTGTAGACACAAACAACGAGAATCAAATTGTTTAATATTTTGTCTCCTGTTCATTTTGCTCAAATGAAACTTCATTGTTACTCAGAACAGCAACAAGTGCATTAAACTTTTTTTATACACCAAACTGTGCATTCAGTGTGAACTATGAAGATAAAATGTGCACATTACACTCTTAATACAATTCTAACAAAGTTTTGAGTAGTCTATTGGTTTTACAGCTGCGAGAAAGAAAAGAACAGGAAAAAGGTTTTTCAAAACAAAATAGGTTTTTGTAACACATTTAACATTTATGTCTATGTCTAGGTGGCAAAACATTGCTATGTTTTAAATTATGTGAAAACATATCAAATTATGTATTTTTAATGTTTCATATTCAACAAGACTGCAAGAAATCTTTGTTTCAGTAGCATCCAAATCCCGGAGCGTTCTGTATCCCAAAGTCCATGTTAGCCCTAAAAGCAGTGTAAGAATCCAAAAGCGGCAGTTTGAGTGTGTTTGCACAGGTGTTAGCGAGAGGAAAAGGTGAATCACTCAGAAATTCTAGATGTGGGGATGGCATCATGCCTGCTGGTGGAATCGCTGCGAGACCTGTAGAGAACATGAGGACTTCCTCCAGAGACAGAGCAGTTGTTTTCTCTGAAAGATGATAAACAATGTAGTCAATAGATAATTCATTGCACAATGGATTTTATTTCTGATGTTCTCCCAATTAAACAAACAAAAAGCCCAATTTTAGAATAAAACACAATCCGTCCTTACTAACCTTCGCAATCAAGCAAATAATCTGCCCAGAAAACGATTGTTTTGCCCTCCTTTTGCTGCCTATTGCTTCCTACTGGGCTGAGAACTGGTTTAAACATCGTCTCCAAGTCTGAAGCAGTCAGGGCCTTGGCAGAGAAACACAGGACTGGGGAAAGGACACTGGGATGCTTCTGCAGTGCAGCAAAAAACCCTAGACTTCCCAGACCATCTTTGAATCTGTTAGGACAGAAACATAAGCAATGTATTTTATTCGTGGCATAGATATGATTTATTCGAAGTCCTGTGTAAACGTGAACAAGATTTTAGTTCAATATGTACAGGGGAAAAAGAAACTACATATACAAAGTAAAGAATCTTTCACAGTGCTGCAAAATTCAAAAATAAAAGTAACACAATATCAAATTTAAACAAGAAAAAAGTTTTCACAGCAACAAATTGATATTGTATCATGCAACATTTAATTTTTTATAAATCACATTGAAAAAATCTTAATATGCCATGTATATGATCAATTTGTGTAATGATAAACAATGATTCGAAAAAAATGTTTTATTTATGAGTACAAAGAAGACAATGGCTATTGTACCTAAAATTCTGAATGGATGATACAAGTGGTGAAACTAAGAATTTAACAAGTATTGATGGGTATTTTTCTCGAACCTACATAAAAGAACCACAGACAACGTATATGAATTTTATGACCAAGCTTTTCTGGTTGATAAGAATTTAAGGTCTGGGAAACAGAGAGTTAACTGTTTCACATGAAGAGGAAACAGACAGTCCTGACCTCCAGGTCAGTTCATACACACATAAGGAAGAGAACACTTTAAACTGAAAATCACAATAATACTGATTAACATTAGACTGAATATGAACTAAAGTAATAACAAAATGATAATACCAAAAAATCTCTAAAAATTATTGCACAATATATTCCAGTATTTCACTCAATTTTTCAGAAGGGCACACAAAGATCTATTACCAACTAAAGATAAAACAGAAAAACAAAGAAAGAAGCTGGTTAAATTTGATATCTGATCAAGTAATTTCATATATCTAATTTGATCAAAATTTTTTAAACCAAATTACTTTTTCATAGTAAATTACAGTGTCATAAAGTCGGTGGCAGGTATGAACAACTTAAAGTATGTCATCAATATTGAATTTTGAGCATCAAGCTTTACAATTGTTTGAAAATATTTATAACCATAAATAGCTCACTGTTTACCGTTGAATGGCACTGTGGTTTCTGTCAAGGATGTACCATCTGAGATACTCCTCTATGAAAGCTTTCTTCTCAGAAGCCTTCACACCCCTGAAGCAGCCAGCAGTTTGGAACATCCCGCTGTTTTGCAAAATTACATTTAGCAGAGATTCATCTGATTCAGCTTCCAGGACCTATAAAACAAGCAGTTTGTTATAAGAAGTACAGACCTATCAATTTGACAACTACTTTGTTATCAATATAAAAATAGCATAAACATTTTTTGTGTTTGTGATTTCACATCTGTTGAGATAGGCAGTAATTGGCTCTTTAAAAACAAACCAATTTGTCAAGCTTTGACAAAACTATTATTTTGTTATAATAATTTCATAATCTAAATCTGAATGTAAAAATAATCTCCAATTGGCATACAATAAATCTTTTCCTTAAGCCTTGGTCATTTCCTACCTCTTTTAGAACTTTCCCTATCTCCTCATCTTTAACATCTTCAATAGTGGCGCTGAAACTCGGATTCCCTATCAAGTAGTTGACCAGATTCTTTGAGAGAAAATGTGGTGCCGGTCCCCCATGTACAATCGATACAGCGATCATCTTTCCTGCTAAAAAATACTCATCTTCCCTGGCAGCTGTTGTACAGAGCACATAATTACTGTAGGTAATTACATTTTTGATCTGCTTATGACAGAAATATAAGCAGGTGTTTAGCAAATTTTGATTTTAGAAGTCTTACCTCTTCACTAACCCGAATATGACTCACCTCTGGAATTGCACACAATGTAGCGGCTTTCGGTAGGTCCATCGAAGATAGGGCGATTTCTAAGAACGGCCATAAGAAGCGTGAGGAACTCACGCCTCGGGCCACCTGTGTCCAACCCTTCCTCCAAAAAGCCAGCATCATCATTAAATTTGATGAACATATCATTGTTGTCAGAGTATGTGCTCCTCTGAAAGCCCCGAACAGCTCCATCCCACACATCACTCCGACATATATTGAACCGGCTGACTTTCTTGTGGTCAATATCCATGGCCAGTTCTGCAATAATGTCATGTGGCTGCACATCTTTTTCCCTATACAAAAAAAAACTCATTTTAAAACTGTTGATTGATCACAATTAGCATTATGTAATTAGGTGCAGTACCAGGATGGTGGTAAATTTAAGACAAAATATTAAAATTACTAACACATATTCTGCTGGTGGCAGATCATGGTTTTTGTCTTCTGTAAAGTGTTCGATCTCATCGTCATCTTCAATAATAATCGGCTCGAAGAGATCGGTGTAGTCTCTGTTGATCAAAAACATGCACACAATATAGATGAGGAAAAAAAGTACAAAGAAGTACTTCCAACTTTCATTCATGAAACATTCAATTTATGTCAGAAGTTAAATATAAAACATCCAAAGTTAATACATTTACAATAGATGTATCAGTATCACTTTGTCATGATGAAACTACACACACCCTTCTTTGTTTCATAAGCCCCTACACACCTGTAACAGGAGCTCTGGAAAGTGGGACATTGACTGGTGCCTGGATTGTTGCCAGGCAATCCAGACACCAGGTTATCCACATCCATAACCTGAAAACAGAGAAAAGACAAGAGTAAAACTTAATGACTGATTCTAATATTCAAATATTTTACTTAAGGGTTTAAAATAAAAATCTGTGGATTGCGGTGTGAGTTAATAAAAACTTTGTACCTGTTGTACTTCATCTGCAAGCACAATATCCCCAACACCATTCCTTAGAGGAGAATGAAAAACATATTAATGGGTATTTTGAACATATGCAGTCATCACCCATTTTTCTTCAATGTCTTGGTGATTTTATTGCTTTATTGTCCTTTGTGCATCATCTGACTAAAACAGACAGAAATTAAAACATGGAATGCCTAAAAGCGCTTTTGGAAGTACAATGCCATTGCTACAGAAGCAAAGTGATTTCACTCATTATGGCAAAAAACATGCAAAATAATTTGACACAAGTTATTGACTGAAACTCTTTTGAAGTTTTCTGTGTTTCATTTACCTAAACAAATGTATACTTGTAAAATGTATCAGACATTGAAGAAAGCAAGGGTGGTCTAATGATTATTTCCATGCAAGTATATTCAACATTTAAAAACAAGCATTTTGAACAAAAAATAAAATACAAATACTTCACAGGACATGCTCCCATAACCTCATAATTTACAAATAGCCACATTCAACATGTTAAAGGAACATACTGTACAAAAATTCTGCAAAGGCTATAATACTTTTGATACACATACCCACACCATGCCATGATATGTCCCTAAAATTTAACTTACTCTGTTTCTGCCACCTTTTGTACAGGACTACTTTCATCAATGGGTTCCATTGGCTGAAGAAAATAAAACACAATTTCACATACAAACACCGACATAGTCCTACGAAGCTTAGGTAAAATGCACAACCAAATACAAATGACAGACCAAATACGTTTTTAGTTGCACTTACCAGTGTATCAGCAAGATCAAAGTCTGAGGATTGTCTAATAATCATCTCTGGGTCAGAATCAGACAAGTCTGACAATTTTCCAGCTGCAAAACAAGAGAAAATAAAAGCCAACTTAACTTCTACTATGTGATGGTATCGTATTCATTCCACTATCCTATTGTATCTGGAAGCACAAACACAGCACTGGTAAAAACTAATAAATGAGTGTGTACCTATCAAGTTTCTGGGAAGTAACTTGATACGTAGGAGCCAATCTATGTATACTTTTTACTTCATTGGTTCATGCCACTAATGCTTAATTGTAGTTTAAAATGTTGATTTATTGAAGTTAGTTAAATGATCCAAACAGTACACACAAACATCTGAGCTTACCTTCTTCAAAATCCCTTGTCGAGCAGAGGAAAAGAGTTATCCTTTGGTAAGACTTGCCCACTTCAGCCTTATAAGCAGAAAGGGAAAAAGGTGTTTGTGTCCCAGGGATATTAGCCACCTCTGTCCCATCTGGGTACAGAAGGAGGAAAGGTTCGTCCTTTAGATCTCTGTTGAAGTCCTTCATTTTTTTAACCGCAAGATTGAGCAGAGGTGTGGCAGAGACATCTGGGTTTGTTGCCAGTGAAATTGTTCTTCCACGTTGTGGCTTTAGAAGGTTGTTCTGAATTACCATCAAGCCAATATTTATCTGAAACAACAACAAATATATGTGTAAGACTGAGCAATGTTTTTTTTAAGGAGCAGTCAATTGTTTTTAATTACTCCTGTATTATGTCACAATATCCAAATAGATAAATTAACTATTAATATCTGTCATTTTCAAGATTTTTCTTTTGAAATGCAGATTTGAATACAAACAGAACAATGATTTTTATTTCCATAATTATTAATATTATTACTCAATTATTAATTAGTAGATGATTATTTTTTTGGGTGATTATTAATTGAAAGCTTTGCTACACAGTACTTTGTTTAAGCAAGTCTATTAGTTAAAAGCTGCTTGTTTTTGGACTGAGCCATAACCGACCTACCCGAACTTTAACTTTTTCCTGTTGCTTTAACCCCTTTCTTCCAAGAGAATACTTTTGTCGCTCCTCTTGTTTTTTTTTTTTCTGTATTCAAGGAAGGTGTTGAGGACTGGTGCAGAGCAGGATCGGACAGTCTGTTGTGCTATTAGTAAATTAAAGAAAAAATGTCGCACATCACAGTCATGCAAACAGACAATAATATGTATTACAAACTGACGTAAAGTCAGCACATGTCTAAACTGAGTGCGGGTTCGCTTCGAAAAGGCGGCAAGCTTGATCACAGTGCAAAATAACCAGAAGGACTCAAATTACCCTAGAAAAAGTGCATAAGGCTGTAACGGACCTTACTAATAATGTAATACAATGCTGCTGAACTATATCTAGTTTTTTGTTTGTTTTGTTTTGTTTTTACTTTTAATTGCATTTACAATGAACAACGTAAGTCACAGTGGACGCGGTCTGGAGTCCTGCTAGCATAAGCAAGTTACTACATCCATATGACAGATAAATACTTCTTTATGCTTAACTTACTTGAACATTGTGGAGTATCTTCCA
>NW_015113112.1:306512-337829 GCF_001443285.1 Poecilia latipinna | reverse complement strand
CGTTGTGTTCTCTTCTTCCATATAATCTGTCCACACGCTCATTCCTGTTCTTACATTATGTAAGAAGCATAATCCTCCATTTCCACAGACCTGAAATCACAAATCAGTATCTGCAGCATTTCTCTGCCATCTTTCGTGGCCTCTTAAACTGTAGCTTGCTCTTTACAATTAGCTAACCTATGGAAGATTTGCACTTTTGTTTTGAGAAGTATCTGAGCTTTGTTTTGAAAGGTCATCAAAATCCCTTTTCGTCTTTAGTTTATTTCTGTTAATAGTGTGGAACCTACTTTTTGAATAATCTAAGCAAATAAATTTTAAGATCTGTTTTTGCAGACTATCTGTAAACTATACTATGGAAATCTAGTTTATGGTTCAATTTGATTGCTGGTTTGGGCTTCAAAACCTTAGAAACTAACATGTACAAGACTGTGTCTCTTATTTTGAAGAGTGTCTCTTGGCTTTATTTTGAAATCCAGACTGACTGCTCGGTTTGATCAATGATATAAGCCCCCTTGCATTGAATAATCCCTTTTAATGACTGATTATTCATTTCCCATTCATTTACATGGCCAGCACCAGTTGAGTTCAAACAAGCTCACTCTAGTGACATCTCATACAAGATGATTTATAACACAGATTACATTCTTAAATGCTTCATTTTTCTCTTTCTGCTCACTTGTACTTGCAAATTCCTTTTTGCCTTCATAATCGTATCAGTTCTGAGTTCTGTGTCTTCTTATCTAATCTCTGGAAGGAAAAACCATCACAAAAGCTGTAACAATGCAGCGACTCGACAGCTGTAGATAGTTCTGCCTCAGTGATGTGATTGTTGTCATATTTATTTTGCACAATCTAAGCAAACAGTGTCGCTACTTCCTTCTACCTCGTGTTTCACAGCGATTTGTCAGGAATGGTTTCTCTGTATTTTGTTCTTTGTTTCCATTTGAAGCCACCATGGTTGAAACAAAGCAGCAGTCTCGGCTCTTGGTTTATTTATGTTTATTCAAAGACGCTGTTAGATGGTTTTGGAAGGTATTAATTAATAGCATTCTAATCAACCTATTAAAATGTAGAGTAAAGTGTTTTGGTCAACTATGCATTTTGTTTAAAATTTGACCGGAGACAGACCGGTCCACCATTTTTATAATTTTTATTTTACAAGAGAAAATCTGAAAAATTATGTATTTATCCCCCCACTACTCAGAAAGTCCAGTTTTTAACCAGATCTATCTTCCAATCGACTCCGACCGACTTGCTCCGGGAAAAGCATGCCTTCAGCATGATGCTGCCACCACCATGTTTCACCATAAACATGTGGCTTTTCATAAGATCAGAAATGTTATTTTTCTAACACTTTGTTCTCATTAAAGCAGAATACCTTCTTTCTCACTTGTGCAAACTGAAAATAAGACTTAACTTTTTAAATACAACTGTCTACTTGCCACTCTGCCAGAATAGTTGTCCCATCACCTGAGCTTGAGCTCTCTGCAGCTCCTGCGAAGGTGTGATACGTTTCCTTCTTTCTCTGTTTACCAACCAAGAATTTAGCTTCATATATTCAGTCTCAACTATAGTTGAGCAACATTACTAATACAGGAGTGAAGCTTTCAAGCAGTGAGCGACACATCTTAGCTTTGGTTGTCAAGAAAATTTTTTGATTCATTTTATTAAACTGTCGCCCCATTCTTACTGGTTACAACTGAACACTTTGTTTTGTCTATATATTTCTGTATTTTTTTTTCGATTCCTGTCACGATTCCTGGTTGTGGGTCTGATCCGCTGGCCTGTGGCTGGACAGACTTGTCTGTAAGTCCCATGGGAACTACTACGGTGTCCCAGACAAATCCTTCTGCCAACAAGCCAACCTTCACAGATCTAGGCAACCTAAAGCCCCACTTCCCCTCCACAGTCAACTAAAAAAATCCAAGCAAAGTAAACAGTAAGCACCTAGTAGTCAACTTCCTTATCCTTGTTAATTATTCAAAATCCTGGAAGAGCACCTCAGCCCACAGTGTTCCTCCCTGTGTTTTTTTTCCCCCCCCTTCACACAGGAGCTCACTCACCACAGCTGCCCCCCCCCCTCCCTCAGCCTCCTCCTCCTGCCTCCCCTTTCAACTTCAAACCCAGTCATTTCTGCAAGCTGAGCTTTGATTGTACCAAACACCTGTATTTTTCATGGAGAGACTTCCTCGCGAGCCCCCGCCCCCCATCTTTGATTGTTAAACAGCAGTGGCGCCGTCATTACTGTCTGTGCGACTGATGCCGCCCAGCTTCCCCTCCCACATTTCCACCTCTGCCTTTTAACCGGAACTTTAATTCCTCTGAAAGAAAATTTGGATCACTTCATTTCATCTAATTTCCCAAGAAACCCCCCTCTTTTTCTCTGCGTGTGTTTAGAACTTTAAATTGTGTGGTTGGATTCATCAAACGTCATAAAGATAATCACAGATTTCCTTGCAGCTGTTAACTGAACAAAAAAAAAAAAAAAAAAAAAAAAAGAAAAAGAAAAACGGGTGCATCATCATTTTTGGAAAATGTGGAAACTTACCAAATTTGTTGCATCTCGATGTAGCTGGGCAGCCGGCGTTGTTTCTGTAGCTCACCTGTAATCCTCCAGGAAGACATTCAGACGTATACAAACAGACACACACCTTTGCAGCAGTAATACCATGCTTTATTAGACGGCCTCCTCTGCTGCCATCCTGTCTCTCCCCCCCTCAGATTAATATCCTCTGGGCCTCTCACCAGCTGCTTCCGTCCCCTAAAGCCCCTCATCTTTCTCCGGCCAGCCCTCCGCTTCACATACCAGGCTCCACAAACTGGCCCACGACACAGCAACAATCCTGCTGTCAATACAGAGCCTTGCAAAAGGATTTAACTTTTTTCACCTTTTGTTGTATTAGAACCACAAAATTCAATGCATTTATCACTGAGTGCGGTAGACAAGCAAAATGACTGAATAAATTCTGAAAATAGGTGTACTCATCTCCACTGAGTCAATATTTTGTTGAAAATCTTACACTTCAAGTCTTTAAGGTGTCTCTACCAAAGTTTAGTTTTTAGAGACTGACATTTGGCTGAGGGAGATTTGATTCACAGGGTCTGTGAATGTCCTGCTGTAGGAGTCACAAACCTTTGCAGCTGTAAAAGCCTGCAGTCCAGGTAAGCCAAACTTTTAGAGCCACAAAAGCAATCAGTCTCTTTGTGAAACAAGAAGAGTCATTTTAAATGTAAGCAACAGTTTTGTTTTTATGTTTAGTACAGTTTTACTTTCCTCTAAATGACGTCGGTAAGGCATGTCGTTTTCAACCCATCAACTCCATCTGACTTGCTTTTGCAATCTGTAAAAGGAGTATTGAAAACATTGTTATTTTTTGTGTGGATATGTTGTATTGAAACCTAATAAAACTGGTAAAGCTGGGATGTTTTTGACTGTCTTTACATTTGAAAATATTGCTCAGTCACAGTGGGAAGTGTAAAGAGCCACAGGTTGCAGACGTTTGTGCTAGCAAGTTAGTTTCCACCTGAGCATTCAATCTTTTTCTTCAGATTTTCTTCATTTTCCCATCAACAGTGACGAGCTTTCTTGTCCCATCTGATGAAAAGCAATCCCACAGCATGATGCTGTCACCACCACGTTTTTCTGTGAAATAGGTGTGTGTTGGTTTTTAAAGGTCGAATAAAACATTTAATCTGGTCCCATCTAGCAAGAGCACCTTCTACATTTTATATCTGTCCTCCATGCCTATGGTAGATTTTTAATGGACTCCTTCTGACTTGCTTTCAAAATCTGCTTTCTTCTTTTATGGTACATGGTGTGTGTAAGAAGTTTCCTTGTTGACAGATGTATATTTTGTATTTTTATGGATTAACTGCACGATCTGCTGTGTGTTCAGGGTGATGCGTGTTGCCGTCTGTAAAGTCCTGAGATCTTTGCAGTGATCATGATTCATAAGACTGGTTTAATTTTATGGTTTTGACTTTGAGCTTTCTGTAATTTCAGGTAAATTTTTTATTTTAGTAAATTCTTGTCACTGCTTAAGTTCTGTTCAGAAATTCATAATTGTTTAACTCTTTCCAGAATTGCCTTACATTCAGTTAATTTTCCTTTTATTTCTTTGTCATATAACTTCCCTATATTCAGTCTGTTGTTTACACTCCTGCTTTTCTCTTTAGTCCTGGTCAAATCCACCTGTAATATTACACATCAAATTTAGTCTCACTTTTTCTATCAGGACACCTCTGAAGATAATCAGATCTTTAAAAGCAGATTTGTCCCTTTACATTTGTCTTTGTTTTTGATTCCCCACACACACACACTTAAAGGTTTCAGATCATAAAACAATATTAATATAAGAAATAAACTGCGTAAATATTAATTGCAGTCTTCAAATACTGATTTCATTAAAGAAGTTATTTTGAGAGTTTAGACCAAAATGCAGACAGGGATCAGCATGATAATAAGAGAATTGACCACAAGGAGACCAGGACATGGAGGACAGTCACCAGCAATGAACAAAGAAACCCAGTGAGCTAATGGTAAGAGTGGGGAATGGCATTGCATTTAGGTGAGTCCAATCAGGGGATGTGGAACAGCAACGCAGGGAGGATGAATAATTCCGATAGATGGAACTAAATTAGTCACATAGGATCTGCAAACCAAGGGGGAAAGAATAAAGAAGAATTCAAAATGCATCAAAAAGAGAACATAACAATAAACTAACAACCTTAAAATGAATGAACTGATATGGGAAAACAGTATGGACGGTAATGAATGAGTGAATATGGCAAGACCAATTCAACAACAAAAAAAACGACAAAGAAATGTTCAGAAAACCAACACAAACCAAAACCAAAACGCAAAAACGTTTTGATCAGAAGTAAAAGAAACAGCAGAAACCATTCTGGCGCTCTGTGTGAATGTATAGTTATTGGTTCCTTATTAAATCATGAATTATGGCTTCCTTTCATGGGCAAAATAAAATAAAATAAAATCATGATAACAAAGTGTGTGTCAACATGAATAAAAGATCTTCAAAAGCAACACATCATGTCCTGATCTAAGGAAATTCAAGAACAAAGTCACCGACATTTATCAGCCTGGAAAAGGTTAAAAGGTCATTCATGAGGCTTTTGGAAGTCAAAGCCTCCCTGTTTTCTCAGTTCACAAACTGAGAAAACAGGGAACAGCTTTCTGTCGTTGAATGGCCATGGAATGCATCACCGACTCATTTAGAAGGTCTCACAGCAGCATATGAAGCATTGCAGGCCACTGTTACCTCAGCTAAAGGTCTGTGTTCATTATCGATTAACAAGAAAGAGACTGGGACACAACGGTATCCAAAGAGAGCTGACCAAAAATAAAACACATTCTGTGAAACTTTCTGGAAATCATTCATCCCATTAGATCTGGCATGAAACTAACAAAGCATATATAAGAGAAACTGCTTTGGTGCTGCAGGTCTGGGCAGGTTGGTGTAATCAATGGAACTACAAATTCTGCATTCATTCAGCTTTGCCGTTTTACCCAGCATCACGCTGTGATGTCACATTAAATCCCATGATAATACATTGAAGTTAGTGATTACAATGTGGCAAAATGTAGAAAAGTTTAAAAAAAAAAGTATAAAAGATTTTCCAAATGTGCTGATAAAGTGAGGCTTGTTTGGATTTATCTTTAAAGACTCATCAAGTTTTTTTTATTCTCCATCAGGACAAAATACAAAGGTAATTTAATAACTTGTTGTGACTAACAGAGTAACATCCAATTTCCTTCTTAGCTGTACTTGACTAATTACCTGTTCATCACACTTTAAGTCAAAATAGCAGCTTGTTACTTTTGTAGTTTGATATATGAATGCATTTAGAAGCCTCGCTTGTAAATCTGTTAGTTTCACTATGTCTGTGCTGGCTTACACGCATGTTTCTGCGTGTGTGTGTGTGTGTGTGTGTGTGTGCATGTTGTTTACGTGTACAATCCTTCCCTTGGGTGTGTCTGCTTTTGGCTCAGGTGGGTGTTTACTTCTCATGGTGTTTTGTGTGAGGGCAGACAGGATGTGCGATGCTTGTCAGCAGCTCCGGGAGATGAAAGGCTGGTGGAGGGAGTGGAAGTTGCCTGCTGCCGTTCAGGTAACAGGATGTCTTCTCACTGAGATTTCTCAACTTTTTAGGCCTATCGCCCCCAGCGCTCCCCAAAGGCTGTGTGGAGACATCAGTCAGGAGCGTGCTGCTTCGCCAAGTAACTCATCACCTCCTCCCAATTTGGCATAAGTGGGATTCAGTGGGGTCCAGGTGTTTCTTCTTGACAGATGAGCTTGGGTTGAGGGCTTGACGCAGACAGACTGCCACTCATGGGCAAGTGAACTGATAAAAACACTCATTCGTCATGATTGCGCCATCAAAACACGCAACCTGAGTACCTTTCAAAAAATGGAATCTGCCGGTATTCATCTTGACTAGTGGTGCTCACTGACTTAGAAACAATTGAGTCAAAGGAAGGATTACGTATGTCAGTGAGTGCAGCTGAGCTGGTTTGCATGGCTAAAGAAAACATTTCTAGGATTCTTTTTGACAAAGCTTTTGTAAAAGGCTTGGTGCCATTTCTGTTGCTTTTCGGTTGATCGTTTTATTACAAAGAAAGGATTGCAGGACCGGTTTAATCAGCTATTATATTTTGCCAGCTAAGTTGTTTGTCTTGTAAAACCAAAATGAAGGAAACTTTGTTGTTGAGGTGAGCCTTTTGTGTTTAGGTTCCGGTTGCACACACACTATGTACTGCGTTCATAGAAGTTTAGATCTACCACCCCAAAGCACATGATTCAGCTCTGCAGGTCAGGGCATCTGTTAAGTAGCATTGTGCCTACGTCACAGGTCTTGAAATCCAGTCCTCAAGAGTTGGTGTTCTACAATTTTAGATGCGTCTCCGTCTCAACAAACCTGAGTTAAATCATGAGGACAGCAGGACTCTGGAGAACTTGATCACAAGTCACTTGCATTAAATTCAGTCACTTGACGCAAGTTTACAGGACCAGGAACACATCTAAAAGCTGCAGCACAGCTGCCCTTGAGAACAGGAGTTGAAGACTCCTGGCCTAATATCCCAGCTATGTGCATTTACTTTAAAATATTTTACATATACTCCACAAAGTTATTTTCAAATAAGCAGATTTTATACAAATATTGAGAAGGTACATTCCATGAAAAAAAAAAAAAAAAAAAAAAAAAAATCTCCCAATAGTTGAGCCCCCAGCTGGGAAGGGTTCACTGTACCACTGTATACCAAATACTGAGTTTGGCCTCAACAGACACCCCATAAAGCAACATTTTATTATTGTGTGACAGGAGAGTGTCAATTTCTATTGACTGGATCTGCAAATAAGCAATACAGACCGCCTTGCAATGCAGGAAAAGCTTCACAAAGCCAAACTTTAGCCTATTTATACAGCAAAAGATGAGAATGTTTTAAACTTTGATACTAAAGTTTTAGAAACAATCTGATTTTTTTTTTAAATCTCCTGTAGGCTGGGATCCACTCTTTGCAAACATCACAGAAGCAGTTACTGTGAAAATAACCAATGTCAGGTAAAACACAAGGGTTCGACCCTTAAAAATCAATCAGTGGTTTCTAAAGTGTAGCTAGACGGTGCTGGGGACTGAGTGTGTCTCCAAAGTCTGAGACAGGGAGTGCCAGCGACATAATTCAATGAAACACCACTGAGGGGGGACACACCCACTCAATAAACTACTGACACCACACACAAACTTTAATTACACTGATTAGCCAACAGGGGATTCAGGGACCGGTAAAAACCAGTGCTGTGCAGGAGCAGTGTCATTGAGCCAAAGACTGTGACCTATTTATACAGCAAAGATAAACATATATTTAACTTGTTACACTCAGTATTATTCCACTTAGTACTCAGGTGTAGTACAACTTTTATTTCATATAATCTAGTGATGCAAATGTGCACTGTAGTTTCCTTTTTTACTGTTACATTGGATTTCATAAAGATATCCTGGTACATAACTCTTTACCACATGGCGTGTTAATTATATTTTTTGACTGGTTAATTTATATCGTTATCTGCTTGTGTTACTATGTGGGAATAAAAAATGGGCTTTCTAACTTTTTAAAGGTCAAGTGCATTGGATGCAGTGACATCTAGTGGTTAAAACTGAAAACAACTCACTACCTTTCCACCTAAACCACACACACTTGTTGAAAAAAATGTAGGAACGTTAACCATCACTGGAGTTACGTGAATAGCTGACAGCTTTGTTAAGCATTGCCAACAATAATAGAAAAATACTTCATGGGATTTTTCTTTCTTTACCAATAAACAAGTCCTTAGTAAAATAAAATCTGTCTTCACATTGCAGCTAATGAACACAAAAACCTACTAATCCTGCATATCAATAGTATATAAGTCACCTTCACAATTATTATTTTAACTTAAAAAAAAAATCCTGGTTGGGAAAATAGAGATTTTTGACTGTTATGAGCTTCATTTATTTTTTTTTTCTTTCATTTGAATAGGATATATTTCAGTTACCACTTGATTATTCCTTTTCATAGATTATGCAGATTTGCAAAAACTTGTAGGGATTCTCATAATGTTTGCATTTAATAAGAGAGAGATTCAAAATAACAAAAGTGAACATAACCCAGAACAAGATTGACTAAAAACACAAAGCAATAAAACTCAGAGACAGGAGCGACAGAGAAACTGTATAAGTAAAACACAGGAAGCACAATACCAAATAAAACAGAAACAAAGTTCTATGAAGAAAATCAGTAACTAAAGCATACAACCATAAATATAAAACACTAAACAACATATTAAAAACCTAAAGTACCCTACACAGATACAAAATGAACACACAGAGCTCTAGAGTATGACATCCCAGAGCAAGATGCTGCCACCACCATGCTTTTTTGGTAGGGATGTAACGTTTAGATACATATGAAGTATTAGTTTTGAAAATTGTTGTGGATGTGGAAGACTCAAACGCAGACAGGAGACTGCCAAGTTAATAATTTATGGTCAGCTTAAAAAGAATAAAAAAGAATTTAAAAAAAAATCAAAGTCCAGAAAAGGAAACAAACAAACAAACAAACAAACAAAAACAGACATATTAGGCTGTGAACAGACAGGAAAATATTTATGATGTTGTGTATGAGTAATTCAAACTGAAGCCTGTCTCATAACAACCAGAGGAACTTTAGTTGAATCATTAGTAATATTCCTGCTCAGTCTCTTTTATAGACCTCCAAACACATGTACAGTACCATTTTTGGCATTTGTAACTCTAATTTTCAACACAGGTTTCTCTCATATGCACATTTTCTATAGTATTACAAGACAATGTCATTTTGCAGCTGTAACAGATGGACTCATACCAACAAAAATTAAGGGGGAAAAAAAGAGAAGTCAGAAAAGAAGTGGCAAATAAACTGGAGCTAAATTGAATACCCTTCAGCGATACAAATGCACCCCATCCCAAATTCTCATGACGCCACACAGCATGATTCTGCCACTACCATGTTCCACACTGGCTGATTGCAAACAAAGCGTTTAATTGCTTTATTTTTCGACATTGTCTTTCCTCTTGCCGCAATTCAATAACGGTTGAAATTTTAAGCAAGACTTAACAGCAGCTATGTAACCAGATTCACACATATCTCTTTGCTTTTCAAAGATTGCACATTTTGGTGTAAACTTGCAGGGATTCCCGTGATTACAAATGCGACGTCAGCTGTGAGTTTGCAGCCAGTAAGAGACAGACCCGTGATAAAAAGAAAAAAAGAAAAAAGAAAAAAAAAAGCTGCATCATCACTGTGAACTGGACTCTGACAGACGATGAGCTGTTTGTGGCCAGACGAGACGAGACCTTTAAGTACAGACCTTTGGATTTCTCGGTCACGTGACTCGGTTTCTACAACCTGCCTGTCTTCTCCCCGCTGACCGTCCGCTCCCACCACCGAAAAATTAAAAACACAGGTAAATTTATTATCCCCGCAACTGCACTCTTAGTTGTAGTTTTCAGACGCCGCGATCCGTCCAAATCCAGCCCCACTCCCTCCGATTATTAACTCCCCCCTCTTATTTCCTGGAAATAAGCAGAGCCGAAGCGACAGCTCGGGCAGTGGCAGCTCAGCAGGGCCTTATCTCCGGTAATAAGCAGTGCCGTTCGCAAACAGCGAGCTGCGTTAAACACGCCGCTCCTGTCCCTCGGCACACTTTTTCCTTTTGCTCTCCCCCCTCGCGTTATTTCCGCATCGAAAGCGATTCGCGATGGCAAATGCGTGCGAGGAGCGGTAATAAAGCAACATGGGGGTCGGATTTGTGGAGATTACGGTCAATGAAGTGCTCTGCACAAGACTGACACCTAATCCGTGCGTGATGTTCAGTGCACCGGCGGGAGCGGACTTTCTTCTGCGAGTGGTGGGGGGAACGGAGAGGTCCCTTCCTCTTGACGCCTCGCATGCACTTTTTGGTGAAAGGGCGGAGGCTCGCTCATTCGTGCTGGATGTCAAACACTCTTGTCAGACTCTCGGGGTTGTTTACACTAGAAAGTGCTTATTTGGCATGTTTTAAACTGCAGCTCTTCCTCACTGTTTCTTTTGCTTTTTTTTTCTTTTTTTTTTCTCGTTGTTGCAGGATGGCACAGGCTCCCATGTCATGTGATTGTTTTGTTTCTTTACCCCCCGGTTCTCGCGATGACCACGTGATTTTTGGGAAGAACTCAGACCGTCCCCGAGATGAGGTGCAGGAGGTGGTCTACCACCCTGCAGCGTCTCATCCTCCAGGATCCACGCTGGAGGTAAATCTGGCCACTACTGGTGCAGCCAAAGCGCCCCCTTTCCCTCTTTAACCCATCAGTGTGGGTTGGCAGAGTGGGATCAAGAAGGTCATCACGGTTCATTTAAAACCATAAATAAATACACAGAGGAGGGATTTGGATTTACAAGGAGCCAGGCTTGTATTTCAATGAAGTTGTTTTGAACAATAGTTGCACTGGATAATGGCTGCTCTTGTGGCTTAATGTTTTACGAAAGTATTCGCACTCCAAGCCTCCACACACACCGCCACAACCGGAAACCTTAACATGTTTTACTGAGATTTTGCATGACAGGCATTCTCAAAGTATTGCATAACTGTGAAGTGGAAGGAAAAGCAAACCTGGTTTTCACATTTTTTTTTATGTATAAAACTGGGAACGTTTGCAGAACATTTCAGCTCTGCCACATAAATATTTTACTGCCTTTTGCTGCAAGCTGTTGGTGCTGTTAAATGCTTGTAATATTGTTGTCAAAGCAAGACGTAATCAAGAAAATCCATTCACAATTCTTGACACGCCATAAAGAAAACACAGTACTTTTACATAGACCACAGCCACCCTCCACCCCCATTGCATTTGCATATTTGTGCTGTTAGAGCTCATCTCCAGCGAAAAACCTCATACAGTGAAGTACGTGTCTGAACAGCAACAGCAGAAAAAGTCCCAAACAAGCTGAACATATTTATGACCATCCACAGTGTTCACAGGTGAAAGCAGTTTAAGTCAATACAGGCATCATTCCCTCGTCAGCGCATTTGAGATATCGGTATCCATAGTTTGGTAATTCTGTAATTTTAAAGCCTCATTAATGGTCATGTCCCGCCATCCTCCTGATGTGGTGACGTCAGCCTTCTGGTGGAGTAATTTAAAAACTGACGTGACATTTAAATGCAACCAAAAGTGTCCTTTAATTTCAAACACAATAAATACCTTTCAGGAAATACGTTGATGTACAAATGTTAGAGCACCCCATGAAATATTCATTCATTAAAAAAAACAAAAAAAACAAAGTTAAAATCTTCATTTATAGAATTGTTTATCATTGGAATGTTGTCTAATTACAAATAATACCCGAATTAACCTAGCTTTTAAATAAAACCCTAACATCAATCTAGAACACCTTAGCTCCAAATTAGCTTAGTGTCAGGGCTTCCTGTAGCCATGACTTACTCGTCTATAACATTGTTCTGAGGAACATTTTTCCCAACTCCTCAGATTTGCTGTGAGATGTTTAGGGGTTTCCTACATAAAGAACATGTCTAAAGCTACACCGTTACATCTCAATGAGGTCAAGATCCAGGTTTTAGCTGTACCCAGGACTTTACAGCTCGTTTCTCAGTTAGTCCTTGCTGGAAATACTGCTATGTTTTGCCTCACTTGTGATGCTGTTTCTTGAAGTTCTTTACCAATGGTTCCACTTTTACCATACCAACTTTATTTATAAAGCATTTTAAAACAACCACAGCTGATACAAAGTGCTGTACATTAAAACACAACATAAAAAAAATAAAATAAAATAAAAAAATAAAGAAAAACTCTTACAGTTTAAAAACAAACATACAATTTAAAACAAGATCCCGCTGGAGTTGAAAGCCAAGTAAAATAGATGGGTTTTAAGACGAGCTGTCCTCAAATACCTTTTGATACAGAAGAGAGAAACCTTTTTCCCTCACATCTTTCAGTCTTTAGGATTGTAGTCTAATAGTTGCCATCTAATCAAAGGTGGTTTTGTTCTCCCATTAATTATTTTTTTTCTGCAGTGCACGTACATCCAGATCCCTCAAGTGGAGAGGACCTATGCCGTCGTCCTCAGTAAACCAGCCTGGCTGTGGGGCGCCGAAATGGGAGCTAATGACCAAGGAGTGTGCATTGGGAATGAGGCAGTCTGGACCCGAGAGCCTGTGGTCCCTGGAGAGGCTTTGTTGGGCATGGACCTTGTCCGGTGAGCTGCTGAAGCATTTACAAATTACTCAGATTCATTTTGATAAAACATTAAAAGTTACCAATCTTTCATTGTTACTAAATATTGTACACTTGGAGAAAGTAATCCTCTTTGTAGAGCCGTGTAGATTGTCATGTGCATGTTGTGATGGCTAATTTAAGCTGAGTGTGGCTCATATCGATTCATATTTGCATAGGAAAATACTCCTCTAGCTTTCAGAGCTGCCTCAAACCAAGAAGAACCACAATCCAAACACTCTCTACATAAGCATAGCCCCCAAACTGCATTTCAGTGATCAGCTTGGGTTTGACCTTCAGGCTCGGGCTGGAACGTGGCGACAGTGCCTGGGCAGCACTGACAGTCATCACTGGCCTCTTGGAGCAGCATGGCCAGGGCGGGCAGTGCAAGGAGGAACCAGAACCCTTCAGCTACCACAACACCTTCCTCCTGGTGGACCGCAGTGAGGCCTGGGTGCTCGAAACCGCTGGGAGACTCTGGGTGGCGCAGAAAGTCTCAGGTCAGTTTTTAGAGGGAACATATTGGTTTTTAGAGCCATAAATCCTACACATTTTTGAAAGTATTAAGCACAAATAAGTCCTAATCGACCTTTCGATTGTTCTTCAAATCAGGCTTGTAAGTTTGAAAGCATTTTTTATCTACAAAAAGCTTTTGTTAAAAACAGGACATGATTGCCATATATGGATGGCAACATCATCTGGAGTTATACAGGGATTTCCATTTTTTGTCCTGTCTCAGCACAAAACGTTGCTTAGGTCCACATATCATTAAATAAATCACCAGATGATCCTCCTGCATAAATTGCCATGATAATTAGCTTTAGCTGCATCATCAATCGATCAAATTTTATTTGTATAGCACATTTCAGCAGCAAGGCATTTCAAAGTGTTTTACAACATGTGACATTGAATAAACAGTAAGAAGGAGAAAGAGATTTTGAAAAAAAAAAGATCCAGATTTTTAGTCAAAACGTCATTTGACAAGGACTCTGAACCTCCAGATTTTTCAGTTAAACGCCGTTTAACTGGGACTCTAAACCTCCTATAGAGTCCTTGTGTCCTTTTCCTCGTGCCTGAGCTAAATGGAGGAAAACACATTTGTAGCTGCAGTCTGATTGCATGTCAGTATTGTAATTTCGCTTCCATCAACCAAATGTAAAACATGAGCTTACAGTGAGTATTTAGGGTCAACAAACTAAACTAACTACAGAAATTATGTGTCAGACCACATGGTGTGACAGATGTGGCTGATAGTCTTCTAAAAAGAGAAAGTAAAGTGCAAAAACTACATTGTTTTTTGACCTTTACTAGACTTAACTATCGCCACTATTTTGTCTTGGGTTTGCACTAATGCCTGGATATGACTTTCTAAGTGTTACATCATAATTCTTCAGAAACTTTGAGCTGGGATCTCGGCTGCCTTGCTCTTGCTTGTTCCCTTCCTTTTTAATTATTACTCAATTTTGGTCATGGAAATTAATGCAATGAGCAACAAGTCTGAACACAATTGAAAAGGATAAGTTTTAAAATTGATGATGTATGCCCTTTTGCATGCTCACTCTCACTTTTTGGGCAAATTCTGCTTAAAGGATCAATCTCTGATGTTGTTGCATGGATTACACATCCTGTCAGGCCAGGGAATATGTGTGGACTTTCTCAGTAATTAGTGAAGCTAACGTTTTGAAGGAAGAAAGATTCTGGATTTTATTTAGGCCTGTTATTTAAAAAAAATACATGTCTTGTCATTTCAGAGGGCGTAAAGAACATTTCCAATCAATTAACCATCCACACTGAGATCTCAGCAGAGCATCCAGAGCTACGAAGCGTGGCCAAGGACCAGGGCTGGTGGGATGGCCAGGGAGAGTTCAACTTCTCTCAGGTGTTTAGTCCTGAAAACCCTCCGGCCAGGATGGAGCTGGCCAAGAAGCGCTACAAGGGAGGCACAGAACTGCTCCAACAGCACGATGGTAAATGTCCCACAGTACCATTTTTATGACTTTCATTCATCATTCTTTTAGTTACGGCATTTGTAAATGCGAATCTGTGCAATGAAACCCAGTAAAGATGCTGATCGCTTTGTGTTGTTCAGGCTCAGTGACGGCGGAGGTGATGATGACCATTCTGAGAGATAAACCCAGTGGCATCTGCATGGACTCTGGAGGATTTTGCACCACAGGCAGCATGGTGTCTGTCCTGCCCAGAGACGCTAGCCTTCCCTGCATTCACTTCTTCACTGCCACCCCAGACCCATCCAGGTTTGTCTCAAGCTACAACAAGAAGCAGTTGGACTCTTTGGAATCTGTCTAGAAAATACCAAGTCTTGGGTTTGACTTTAAAATGACTCTATAGGCTGCTCCATATCAGCGTACTCTCTGTCTTATGAATCTATCAATCTCTGTTTCCCCCTCACCAACACCCAACACCTCCTCAGGTCTATATTCAAGCCTTTTATATTCTCGGATTGTCCCACCCCGGTCCTGAGGGTGGTCTCTCCGCAGTTTGGACCAAGCGACCCCGTCAGGAAGCAGCCGCGCTTTCAGAGCCGGGTGGATCGCAGACACGATCTCTACAAGGCCCACCAGGTGGCGCTCAACACCATGGAGACCAAACCGGTGGGGGAACGACTTACGATATTATTAACCTTTTTGACAGAGACCATCTGTGTTGGACGTTAACAACATCCCAGTTACACGGAAATTGGATCTTGGCATTTCAGCTGCTCCAACACAACATAGTAAACATCTTAGCAAAGGAACTACTTTAAATTTGATCTTCAATTGTATGTTTAAGTGGCATATTGGCCACTCTAGGCACAGACTCGAATAAATAAAGCCCAAGTTTGACAGTGACTGCTAGATGACATTTAAAATTGCTATGTTTACTGAATGGTTGCTCATGGTGGGTTCACCAGTTTGCAAATTTGTAACTCCACCTCATATCTGTAAATTGCTATTTAGCCTCAATGTTCGCAAACTAGTGAGTAATTTCAGAAAAGCTCAAATCTCTTGTACTGAATTTTGAGTTATGCTTTGAGATTATATATAATGTCTATTTCTATTTATTACGGTTCTGGTTCCTGCTTAACCGGTTTAATCTAGTGGATAATGTCTACAGGAGTCGCACATCCAAAATTTCCTCACAGTAGACAAGACGCAGATGAGCTAAGATAACTTTATAGTATCACTTGTCTAAGAAGGCCATGAAGAATGTCTCCAAAGAGCAGAGGTTTTTTTTTTTTTCTTTTGCTGTAGGTTTTTTTTAGCTAATGTCCTGTCTGAGATTCGGTGTGTAATTTAGAAGGTAAACAGGTCACAGACAGTCCAGTGCCCCGTTTGGACTGACATTACTCACTATAACAAGAATCTAAAATAACCCATGAGGTGTTTATTTCACTCAGAATGATCACATACCTTTATTTTAATTTAAAAATGATTAAAAGTTCAGGGACCTTGGTTTAGAAAGATGACCAAGGCAGTATTTGTGTGTATAATACATTACGATAAAAAAAAGAACTGTTATGATAAAAAGCTGTAAAGGTATCAAACTACCATAACTTATCACATAATTCAACACTAATGAAATGCAGGTATGACCTGTACATTTCTGCCAGTACAAACTGAAAGTCTTTCCTCTTTAATTTTTTTTAAAATCAGTCTTGTTTCAGATTGTGTAACTACTTTTAATATAAAGAATAGAAAACTTGAGTGAAGAGCAGTTTCTAATGATATTTTCATTTATTAAAATAATAACCCACCTGAGTCTGTTACATCGTTGTCGGGGAGTTCTGTCTTGCACTTCCTTGGAGAATTGTAATTTATTCAAGTTGTTAGGTTTTCACGCGTAAATGCATCATCATGTTGTCTGGACATCAACTTGAGTACAAGTTGTTAATTTGACCAGATCTAACAAAGTCTGTTCGAAAATTCAGATCCATGATGTTCGTTTAAACTACAACTGAAATGGCTCCTTGGAAAATAACTTAAAGTTTACCGTATAAACCTGGTGTTTGACAAAGGAAACCAAGCAGAAAATATACTCTCAGAAGACGGCAATTAAAGCAAAGCATGTGCGGTAATTAGAGATGAAAACCAGGTGTGTGGAGAGCAAAAAACAAAAACAAAAAACAAAACAGGCTTAAGTTAAAAAGGAAATGAGACTGTAAGATAACCACCAACTACAAACCCAAATATTTAAACAACAGATGTTCTTTCATGGGGACTCCAGGGATAAAAGTTTATTTTGTTTTTTTACAGTGACATAAGAGGCATAAGAACATCCACTCATCCAAAAATATTTTTTCTACTATCATATCACAGTTTTATTAACACATTTGGAGGTATCAGTCTCAGCCTTTTCCTTTACAGCACATCAGTTGTTGAGAGGAAACAGAGATTGTAAAACAACAGTTATGTTTCTGCTGTTAATATTTCTACAGCTGTGGATGTTTAGCTGAGTTAGACTCAGGAAGTTTGGCGTTTCTTGATAAAATCACACTGCTAAAAAAAAAAAAAGCAACAATATGAAAGATTTTTTTTTGAAAAACAACAATTACAGATATCTAAATGTCAAGTTTTTAAAGACTATTTTCTAAAGATCTCCAACAAATGTGTCAGACTTGGACAACGAAAGTACAAATCTCTCTGAATTCACTTCATTTTAACATACAGGAGCTTTACTGCGTTTTGCGGATCAGTCAGATTGCCGCTGCTTCTGTAAGCTTAAACAAATGATTTATGAGTACCATCTGACCCAGGTGGTGTTCTGTGTGTGTTGTGCATCTGCCGCAGGATGAAGGTTTAGCCGTCTACGACATCCTGAGGGATCTGGAGTCGCAGTGTCTGAGCGAGATCTCAGCCATGCTCAGCGGAGAGATACCAGGAGACGAACTGGGGGACCTGTTCTTTGATTGTGTGGACACAGAGATTAAGTTCTACCAGTGAGAAGGTGGGAGGCATCAAGAGCTCTTCTAAGTGTTGAATCTTGTGCACGAATGACTAATTTGGTTTGGTATTCACAAAGTTTAAACATTCAAGGTAACATTTCTGTTGCAGGGTAAATAATATTCAAATCTGTGACAATGAATTTCCTTGTGCAGGTTTACTAATTATTAGAAATTATTTTCCGAAGGAAGGAGGAGCTAATCTGGGTATGGCTGTTGTCTTTTATATCTTTAGCAGCTTTCCTGCTTTAACACATAAACAAAAGCCGCTGGTTCGACCAGGTAGGAATGGCCTGGGATCTCTGATGACATCTTTTCGGGATGGTTGGTTTGGGGGGGCTGCGTGTTCTTTTTGTGGCAGTTTGGTCTATGTCTGAGCATGATGGGTTCTCAGCCTGTCCCTAAGCTAGGCTATGGTGGGAATCCCTAATATTGGTCACAAGGGAAAATGGTACTGTGCTCTCCCTCCCTTGGTCATTCTGGGATCCTGGTGGGTGGTGTGGGGGTTACTGGGGCCTTGTGCAGGAGCCTGGCTGCCAGTGGAGTGGGGTTCCAGTCTTGTTCTGCACTGTGGGACATGGAAGTGGTGCTGAGGTGGGGGTTCAGTGCCTTTCCTTCTCTATCTGTGCCTCTTTGGTCTGATTCTCCTGTGTGTCACTGACAACCTGCCTACTTCTGCTGTATGACTGCTCTGAGTTGGTGTCTTTCTGCAATTTGCCCTCTTCTGGTCTTAACCTCTGAGTGTTGCAAGCTTTCCACTCTTTGCACCATTCTAGCAACTTTTCACCTTTAGGAGATTTTCATACTGCTCAACACAGACACGCAGCTGCACACCTACTCAGACACAAATAATCCAAATCGCTGAAGGACATACAAGCACAAGCTCTCGTTCCATCGAAGTCGCTTGTCTACTTTGATGCAATTTAATGAAATCAATCTTGCAATTAGAATACAATATTGAGATATACTTTTTGCAGAGTAAAATTGCCCTGGTGCATTTAGGCAACCATCCCCACACCAGACTGTGGAGATGTTTCCACTAGTGTGACTTGTGAATTTTATTTGTGTATCAAAATTATTTTCATTTTTTGTTCTTCATAGCATGTCACCTTTGACTTTTTGTTTCTCATAGCCATATTCTCCTCTCCCCCCTTAGTAATATAATCTAAAAAAGAATCCAAATGGACATGTGTGTGTTATAAACTCTGCCCTAACCATTTTCATATCTATATCAGCAAATGCCAGGTTGTTAGCAAGTCTTCTTCAGTGCAGAACTTTTGTCAACTTTCTACTTCTGATCACTAGGATGTGTTCATGGTTTTGTCCTTTGTTACAGCTCCCTCAGGTGGACACTCCCCAGCACTCATGGCATGGCAGGAAAAGCCCTGGCACTATTAAAAAGAAAAATCTCCTGTGTTCCTTTCTTTGTCTGGTTGGCCACCGCCTCACTTATGCAACCTGCATTCTGACCCCAATCCATCATTAAACGCAGACTGAATGTCTGAGCTGCACATGCAATTGGCGCACATTTATCATCCGTATCACCCGGGGAGCAATGACTGCACCTCATTAGTGAGTATACTGATGTAGACTACACGGGCGCTCATGTAGAGCTGTGTGATTGTTGCACAAATACTCTGAGTAGGCATTTGTTTAAACGTTTGTTTGCTGCTGCAGATGAATGAGTGGTCATCTGGTCTGAAGGCTGTCCATAGGGAGACCTGTAATAAAGGAAGTGCATAGCCTGTCCAAAGTGTGTTGTATAGTTTGCATCTGTTTTTCTGTTTTGGTTCACAGGCTGTGTTGATCAGGCTGACAGCTTAAATAAGCAAATAGGATAGAATAGGTGTTCTTTTCCGAGAGTGGATTTACGGCGGTTGCACTCTATACTGATTGCAAATGCACTCTGTATAAAACTATTTTAGTAAAAGTGTTACTGGTAATAAACTTCACATCGATCTGGTACATTAAAATATATATGAGATGTTGATTTTTCAAAATGTGCCTCCCTGCAAATGCACCTGAAAGAGCGCTGAACAATGACATTGAAACAGTAAGTTAAATATCATCTAACCAATATAAGTTGTTTTGAAGAACAAAAAAAAGCAAAATCCATGAATTAAAAATAAGGATCTACCTACCGTAGGTGGATGCTTATTCAGCTATCTGAAAAACACGACTAAAAATATAACATTTCTGTGTTAAATATTAAAAAATATATAATTATACTAATTTTCACTTGGAAAAGCAGAACATTTATGGTAAAATCTGTGCGATTTTAAATAACCCTAAATAAAATCCAATGCAACCAATTACCTTCTGCTGTCTAATGTGTAAATATAGTCTGTGTGTAATTTTATCCCTCTATAACTATGACTGTTCTGTGATGACGCCAGAGGTTTCTTACAAGTCAAACAATGCTAAGACCAAGAAATCAGCACAGCAGACAGGTTGGGGTAAAAGTGGTGGAGAGGTTTATAGTAGCTAGTTTATAACAAAATATACCTAGGGTTAAACCCATCAACTGAAAATGGAAAGACCATTGCACAACTTCAAACCCACAAAGACGATACAATCTGGCTACATTTACTGCCTGGAAAAGGAGAGTATTTATCAGGGAAGCTGCCAAGATGCATGCATAACTCTGAAGGAGACCAGAGATCAACAGCTCAGGTGGGTAAATATGTTGACAGGATTAGTTGTGTGTCTGACCCTTATGGAAAACTGGAAAAAGGACGGTCAAAAATAAACTCTCTCTACAATCTACAACAAGCCATGTAGGAGACCAGACAAATGCATGGAAGAAGGTACTGTGGCCAGAAGACGCCAAAATTACAGACATTGTGAAATGCTCTGAGCAAACTGTCCATTGTGACATAAGTTGCAGCATCATGCTATGAGGACATTTTTCTTAACCAGGAAAGTTTATGGGAAGATGAGTAAAACATTTTTTATCAACATTTAAATATTAGAAACCACCTTCAATTTTATTAAGTCACTTAACAAGCAGTGTCTACTCTTGAAAAATATCTAAAAATATGAATAACAATAACAATGCTACAATATCCTTGGTTCATTTTTAGATGCAAAAAGCAATTTCATTTTAAGCACACTTAAGGAACGCAGAGCTTTATTACAATTACTTGAACTAAAGGGAACGTACACTGTTGTAATATAAAGTAGTCATCCAGATCTAGGTGTATTTAAAGTTTAGTGGTTCTAAAAGGGAAAAGCGTTTCCAAACGAATTTTTGTTGCCTTAGGAGAACTGGCCACTCAAAATATGGCGGAAGTGGCACATTCTCGTTTTCACTCCGGCCCAGTAGGTGTCAGTAACACAAAGCAAACTTGCAATACAACACAGTAGAAGAAGAACAAAGACAGCTCGGAGGCTGATTTCAACATCGCGCCAACGTAAATCAGTTGGTAAACGTCGCAAGTTTATCGTCCATTTCCATTGTTACCTTCAGAAAGTTTCAACGGCGCCATGGCTGATAAGATGAGCATGTCTCTGGATGAGATTATCAAGATGAACAAGAGAGAAGGCCGCGGCGGAGAAGGAGGAGGCTTCAGGCGAGGAGGAAGTTCAGGTCGAGCCGGTGGATCGTCGAGGCCGCCGGTGGCGGCGAGGAGCCGAGAGAACAACTTCCACCGCGACAGGAACAACAGAGCAGCTCCTTACACCAGAGTAAGACAGAGAGGCTTTAAATAGTTGGTGGTTTGTGTCTGAGCAATACTCGCTGTAACTAGCTGCTCTCTATTGTTTAAATCTTGGTAAATGGACGTGCATCAGTACCTGAACCACTTTATTTAAAACTAGTTTATTGCCTGCAAAACCCTTTCCTATTTCTGAATATTTCTGAAATTCCTGTTCAGAAATATTTCCACGAATAAGATGGACTGTCATAATGTTGGAACTCGAGAAATGCCACCCATTGCTGCACAGTCTAGAATTAAATACTATTTATGTATGTAAACATTATAAGTACATTACAAGAAACCTGATTAGAAAGAACAGGCAGCTGTATACCCTGATAAAGCCTGTGCAACTTATGACCTTCAGGCTATATAGCAAAATGACACACACACACACACACACACACAAAACCCTGGGTTTGAATGTAAAATGCATGAGGCCAGATTTAAGCATGCTGTTTGCTCTAAAAAAAAAATAACAAAGGGACTGACTTCATGGTCAGCAATGTCGCATAAAAAAAGTATAATTAGTTTAACCAGTAAAAAGCTATCAGGCTTTGTTTAAGATGGAACATAACATTATCTTTGTGGATCACATTTTTCTAAGTTTACATTTGAGACAAGTTTCAGGTAGAAAGTGAAAGTATTGGGAAAAAGGTTTTTCATATCCTTGGTTCTAGAGAGTATAGCATAAAAGCATCGGCCAAATTTCACTACAGGTTTAAAGTCTTTAAAGGTGTTTTGAATGCCATTTTTACTACTAGTTACATGCAATGATCAAACTAAAACAACATTGTGCTGTCATTTGACAAATGAACCCAGTTTTTTCAAGAGACAACACAGTAGATGTGGAGGAGAATAACATTTAATGGTCAACACAGACATCAAACTATAAACAAAATAAAGAATAATTCGGTGGGTTGCCCATATACTTCTGTGTTCATGCTTGTTCCTGTGAAATTCATCAGTTTTATTAAAACATTACTTTTTTGCTCTCCACAGCCCAGAGAGCTGCCAGACAAATGGCAGCATGACATGTTTGAGGAGAACGAAGGTGGAGGAAGTACAGTACCAGAAAGAAGAGTAGATGGTAGTAGCAGCAAGCTTGTGATTTCGAATCTGGATTTCGGCGTTTCTGATTCCGATATTAAGGTGGTTTTGCAAATATTTTCGATCTTGTTTCCTCTAACTGTGAGGTGCCCACATAACTTAGATTTACTCTCTGCTCTTCAGGAGCTGTTTGAAGAATTTGGCCCCATCAAGACTGCATCGGTACACTATGACCGGTCGGGCCGGAGTAAAGGAATGGCAGATGTCTACTTTGTAAACAAAGCTGATGCCATCAAAGCCATGAAGAATTATAATGGTGTTCCTCTTGATGGTGAATTTTTTGTTGTTGTTTTTTTTGTAACTGTTATCTATATCTTGGGTGTCACAATAGAGGTTCATGATGTCATTGCTTTTGCTTTTCAGGTCGTCCTATGAAAATCCAGCAAGAATCATCAGAAGTTCAAACACAGAGGTATGCAAAACTTGATAACAGGGGATATTTTTTATTTTTGCTTTTTGCTTTAGAGTGAAGAAATATGAGTGATTTTGTGTGTGTGTGTGTGTGTGTGTGTGTGTGTGTGCGCGCAGCTCAAGCAGAGGTTTTGACCGCAGCAGGCTCGGTCAGCCCCGGTTTGAAAGAAGACCAGGTGGGAGCAGTGGAGGTTTCAGAGGTCGAGGGAGGGGAGGTGAAAGAAGACCCCAGCTGTCAGCAGAGGAGTTGGATGCTCAGTTGGACGCTTACAAATCAGAGGTATGCTACTGAATAACACTTTTTTGTTGTTGTTTCTGCTTTCTCTGTATATGTTCATATTGATAATTCTATGATTATGATCTCTTTCTTGTTTTAGTGTCAGATGGACACCAGCTAAGAACGCTCAGGGTGCTTCTTTTTTTTTCTTTTTTTTTAACAGTATAATGCATCAAACGTTTTGAAGCCATTTTATTTCAAGGACCATTGTGTAAACATTTTTATTGTATAATTTTTTTTTCATTGCTGTGTTTAGGGCAATTTTGTTTTGAGAATACATTCAGTTTATATGAACAATAAATTGTCCAAAGCAAGTAATTCCATTTGGATTCCCTTTTTTATATTGTAAATGTGATTCTGTGACAGTCTGTTTACTGTAACAATAAATGTTATATGAATCAATGTTGTCACTTGTCACTATCTGGCCAACATGTTGGCATAAAGAAACATATCGACAAGGTGTCCAAGGCATGGACTAAAACTGTTTTTTGTATTTGGCCTCCTCTGTCTGTTGCTTAGTTGTCATTTGAGGTGTGGTGTGAAGTCTGTGAAGGACTGGGGAGCCATGTCATCTGCTGGTGTTGGCAGTGCCACTGACCCTCTGCATACATTATACAACACATTGTTGTAATTCATGCAAAACGAAGCCTTATCAAGTACTAAGTTCCTTTATTGTGCTGCACATGACATTTCAGTAGCCTCCCGTTTATGTGTTGCAAGTAATTTTTATTGATCTAAATGTTGTATTTGTCTGAGAAGCAGACTTTTGGGTGCCCAGAAGTACCTATTTTCATTTTATTCAAAATATTTGAAATTACTTTATATATAAATTCTGTCTAATCCTTTATTATTTCATGACGCCATTGTTCATGTTAACGCAGGAAGGAAAGACTTGAATATCAGCTCGCGGCCGCAGTACGTCAGCCGCGTGCAGCGCGCGCGGCCCCGTGCCTGTAAACGGGGCGGCGCCTTTCCCTTGTTCGCCATACTTGCACAAGGGCTCAGAGCAGCGAACGCACTTACTGCAGAGGCACCTGAAATCACTGCGGCTTTTTAACTTTAAGGTGAGTCCTCGCGGTGTAAAAGCCACCCGATAACATTGATCTGAATCTATTTCCGGTCTTCGCTCTGCTTTGAGTCAGTCTTGATGCTGCTCGCTCTCTGACGGATGATAACTTGTCACGCTCGGGCTAGCCGCAAGGCACTGTTAGCTTGGCTGGATTGTTTCCTAGCCGCCTGTCTTTTCTCCTAGTCCCACCCTGTAAGAAAGGGCCGACGCCTAGAAAAGTTGAGCCTTATTTTAAAAATGTTTATTCATTCAATAATATAACGTCGTTAATTTTGAGAACTGGTCTACTGTCGCTGAAGTGTTGTAGTGTAAAAAGCAACATATACAACGGTTTTCCTGAGGGGGAAAAAAAAACAATCCTGGTTGTTAGCTTTGTAGCCTTCACATTCATGACATTTACACTTTTTTCAGAGGAGCAGTTTAAATTAATCTCTATGGTAGAATGCATTTTCCTGTTTACATCTTCCACGAACTATTTTTTTAAATATTATTACTATCTTAGGGCTATACACATGATCAAAATACAAATGAAATTTAACTTGCCATTTCACTGACGACTTTCAGACTTGATTGAAATATATCTGTAACCTTGTTTTAGGATCTTTCACAAAAGTTTCATAGCTATAATTATCTAGCTATACTTTATAGGTGCAGCACTGAAGTGTTGAGCTGATCTACCTTCATATATCTTAACGAGTCACATCATGTAGACCAAATAGCAGCTGAGCTGAGCATCAAACAATAATTGCTGCCATATTTTCAGCTATGAAGATTTAAAGTATTTCATCAAACCATCAATGGAGGAAATTAGTTTAAATTGATGGATACTGTTTGTTTTTTCCAAACATCTTCAATTAGTTTCATTACCACATTTATAATAACGTAAGTATTTTCCCATGGCAAGAATGAATATAACAGCTCATTCAGTAAAATAAGTGAAGTTGGACAAACAGAGAGGAAATCTACTGCTAATAGATGATGTTTTATTTGAATTCATTTTGTAAAGAGATTTGATTTTTCAGATGGCCAGCACTATCATAGAAGCTGATGATAATGCAATAAAGTGTTTTTTTTCCCCCCTGAATGCCATGCTGTCACTTAAAAAGAGCTGTTTAACAATGACTTTTGGTGGTTTTTGCCTTTTTATACATTAATCGGTATGAGAGTCTCATGGTTTTGAAGTATTATGATTGTAAGTTTGTGACATTTACCCTGATGTATTCACTTTTATTCAAAAGAGAAAAGGAGCAACTACTCTTTTTACTTCAGGATATTGTCTATATTATGTTTTATATAGCGTTCATTAATTTTGTGACATAAACTTTAGCAAAACAAATATAAACACCCATTTTATATTGGTATTATATTTTGTGTGCTTTTTGAATCTTTTCCTGATCTACTTTCTTTAAAACTGATATTAGCTGATTCATCTTTGCCAATTGCAGATTTAAAACCGTGTTGGTTCAAAGTGATGGGACCCCTTTTGGTTTCCACATTATGTCCTTGTTTTCTTTCTAGACTGGATGTATTTCCAAATTGCTGAACTTGTTTTGTGAGCACAGGGAAAGTGTATTGCCTCCTCTGAGCAGTTGTGTGCTTCAAAATGTTTTGGATCAGGCAGTGTTTTACTACGTTGATTCATTCAGCTGGAAAACAGCTGAATGGTACCTCCTCTAGCATCTCATTAAAAGTACTTTAAAATGTATGCAAAATATAAAGGAAATATTATCAGTATGGAATCTGTAGTAGAGTGCTTTGATGCCTTTTGATGTGCCGTTTTTTCCTGTTTAATTTTATTTGACTGTTTTGCCACTGCAGCTTATAGCTAAGATTCGGGTAGAGACACAAGGAAACATTTTGCTCATTAAGGTCGACATCTGCAGTTGCCAAACATGCCTTTCCCTTTCAAGGGTTTTGAACATGTCGGCAACGATTCAGCTACTAAACTAGTGATCAAATTGTCTTTACAGCATGCTGCAAATTACAAAATGCCTACAAAATTCATCTGAAATTATGTACCAAGTTTTGTTATTTGTGCATGTTGAAATGTTTTTGTTGTTGTTGTGCCTGAACCATAAAATTATCACTCAAAAAGTAGCTTAAAATCAAACCTATTTCCTCAGAAGTGTTCAGACATTTGCACTGAACTGAAATGAAATTGAAAATGAAGAACTGTTAGGAAAGACCAGCCCAAAAAAAAAAAAAAAAAGGGGAACAATGTTTGAGTTTGGATGTTGGTTTTAAATTGTAACACAATAAACATAAAAGTGACAATGAAAATTATAAATTAATTGTAGTTTCTTTTTTGGCAAGAGGTCACATAGATTGTAGGGTTGCAACGATATGTCCCTGCATACAGTCACAAGCTCAGAAACAAATATGCCTCCTGAAATTAAAAAAACATCGTCAAATAGACGACGTCAGTAGATCAGTTTGGTCAGACAGGGCAATAATATAGAGCACAGAATAACTGCATATAATCATAGCTGTAATTGTTGACACTCTAATGCACTTGCGTCAAACTCCAGGCCCTGGAGCCGAATCTGGCCTGCTGTAGCTTTTTATGTGGCCCTCTAAGCTCCAAATTACATCAATAAGTCCTTCCAGTTTTTCACAAATCCTCAAAATTCACACAAAATCAACAGATCCCCACATTTTTTTCTGATTTTACTGAAAATTTTCCCTCAAAATTGGTCAAAAACATTGGGTTTAATTGACTGCTGCCTCAGCCTTACTTGATGTCAAGTTATAGTCCGTGATTGACACATCGAGTCATAAAAAGTCACATTTATCATCATACATTAGCGTAAATATAA
The DNA here is from genome assembly GCF_001443285.1 of Poecilia latipinna. Taxonomy (NCBI): domain Eukaryota; kingdom Metazoa; phylum Chordata; class Actinopteri; order Cyprinodontiformes; family Poeciliidae; genus Poecilia; species Poecilia latipinna. Next base: position 310,711 of record NW_015113112.1, on the reverse strand, counting down.
CAGTTTCTTACAAATATTTCCAAATTAGCATCACAAAATATGTGAGTTTGATTACAAAAAAACACCAAAACAATCTCAAAATCCTGGAGGGACTTTAATATTTATTAATATTTTAACAGTTTAATGGGTTTTATCAGTACATTCTGGCACAACTGGCCCTTTAAGAACATTCAGATTTTTGATATGGCCCAAAATGAAACTGACTTTGACACCCCTGCTCTAATGGAAGTGGGAGTGGAAATAACATCAACTTGAATCTTGCTGTAAACCTTTAGGGTTATCAGGGTCAATTAGTTAATTGTGTTAAATCACAAGTCGTATCAGAATGTAATTTTTCAAAATAAATATAAACGGTATGCAAATTTTCCAAGGGCCATAATTTTACAAATTGTTTGTACATGAAAGTAGCTACAGCTCATAATAGTGTAATGTAATCGGAAGTGGCATTAAATCACGCATCAACACAGGCAGCATAAGAGAACCAGGATATAGAAGCGAAGAATCCCAAAGTTTGGTTTATAGGAGCTTCTGCTGCACCAATGTATAAGGTGCCAGCATCACTCACTCTCCCTTTGTGTAAAGTTTCCTGTCCTATTCAGTGGCTGGCTTGATTGTTTCTACACAGAGCTGGGTGTGGTGATTCTCTCTCATAGGATTACTGTGAATCCTTTGAATCTCATGTTAACACTTTGTGTGTTACTTCAGTACAAGTGAACAATTTGACAGGATAAGAACTATAAGTTATATTGAGAATTCATCTACCAAGGCATAAATCAACATTGGTCATTATCTCACAGCTACTGGAGACACGAGGCTCTTCAATTAGCCTTTTCTATGGAAGAGAGAGAAGTAAAAGCACTGAATTTAAAGTCATCAGTTACATAGTTTATTTACAAGCTTCTCATTTTTTAATTTATATATAGCGTTGGTCTATTCTGTCTCTTGCAGATTTGATTTATTTGTGATGACTTTAATATCAAATTACTTTTTTTTTCAATAAAATGTTTCCAGGCAATTCAAGTATTCTGGAATAATACTTGGAATAATTGACTTCCAAGTATGAGCCTGCTCTGATTTTGTATAAAGTTACGTTACAATTTTACCCCTAATAATATCCACAAATCCAGAGGGATGCTCGAAGATGTACATAGATCTTTTATTTTTATCACAAAACGTGGGACAAAAAACCTCTCGACTCGGTCACATTTTTTTTCTGGTAGAAGACCAAATGTATCTAGGTTTTGTGGAAAATTGAAGGGGGATATGTGAAACAATTTTTTTTTTTTTGTGGCTTCAACATTCCTGTCATGACTGCTAGTTTGAGCAGATCAGATAGGAGACCAGGACAGTGGTATGCACAGAGAGTCACACTTTACTGGGGATGAAGAATCATGGTGATCATATGTCTGTAATGTAAGGAGGAAACATCAGGGTCTCTATGCAAACAGCTTGAAGTTTGCTTTAAGGTAACTTCTCTGGTCCCCCTCATACAGAAGTCCTCTAAATCAGGGGTGGCCAAGTCCAGTCCTCGAGAGCCACCATCCTGCAAGTTTTAGAAGTATCCTTACTCCAACACACCGGGATCAGCTCTACAGAGGCCTGATAACAAGCCATTCATTTGATTCAGGTGTGTTGAAGCAGGGATGCATCTGAAAGTTGCAGGATGGTAGCTCTCGAGGACTGGACTTGGCCACCCCTGCTCTAAATGCTGCATGGGGTCTTGAAGTCAAGTGATGATCTAGGGCAAGGGTGTCAAACTCCAGTCCTCAAGGGCCGCTATCCTGCAACTTTTAGATGTGCCTCTGCTGCACCACACCTGAAAAGAATAATTAGGTCATTAGCAAGGCTCAGGAGAACCGATCTACACAGGGAGGAGGTAATTAAGCCATTTCATTCCACTGTTTTTTACCTGTGGCACATCTAAACACTGCAGGACAGCGGCCCTTGAGGACTGGAGTTTGACACCCCTGATCTAGGGTGACTGTACAAAAAGAAATGATCAGGATCCCTCTGTGTGCACGCACCAAGTTTGTGAAATATTATCTGAGAAGACTAAATCCGATCATTTTGTCAAACTGGATCTGTACAAAGCATTAACAGCAGTGGTTTTGTTCACTAAAACGTGTGTGCAAAATATGTTCTTCACTGTGTTCAATGAAGAAGATTAATTTATTTGGAGGTTATTTAAGTTCTAATAAGCGAGACCAGCACTGCATATAAAGACATCAGTGGTTTACTGTAGGATGGAGGTGAGAGTAAATATCTTGAAAAATTAAGTAGAAGCTTGTTGAACCATAACAAACGTGTGTCCTTGAAATGTCTGAAACTTGTTTCCACCCATTTTTAAATCAGTTTTATTTTGGAGCTCTATGCAGTGTGAACAAATGTCCCATTGTTCCTAACCAGATATCCAACATTCAAGGTCCTTTGGTTTACTGTGACTGGAAAAAATGGCTCTAATAATGGGGCTGCAGCCAATTATTTTCACTGTTTTTAACCTAATAAAAACTTAAGCTCTCTAAATAATTTAAAATCTGGAGGGTGCTCTGAGATTCTCTTCACTATTCCATAAATTGATAATCTTCTACTCTTGCAGCATAGAGACATAAAATAAAATATTTTTATTTAAAAATTTTAAGAAATCAGTTGCGTCTTTCATAACAATTGGTGTCATTTCAAATATTTTATTGGCATCCCAAGTCCTTAAGGAGTTGTCACTTTGGAATTTCCTGGCTGGATATGTGTTAAATAAAATTAACATCTGCAAAGATAATGTTTAATGCGAGTGTGTTGTGATCATCTCACAGTTATTAATTTACTTTACCCAAATGTCTCTGCACAGCTTTAACCTGAAAATTCTTCAAGAAAGAGCCCCATCATTCAGTTTACTGCTCTGTTTTCCTCATCGGACTGCTTTAGCTATTTATTATGTTGGAGTAGCTACACCAAATTTTTTTAATAAAAAAACATCAGCCTGCGCTAAGACAGTAGCTCACAAGAATCGACACAAATCCTAGAGGTTTAAAATATTTAGACTGCATTGCTTCAGTCTCCCAGCATGTCTGTGGGGCTGTTGCAGGCTGTGGGTGGGATGGCTGTAGTGTGAATGTCGAGACTCTTGGAGTAAACGGAGCTCTTCCTGCTTTTGTTACTCACTCTGTTCTTGCAAAGGAAATCATTCCAGTGCTAACCTCCTAAGCTCTTCCATGGGGAAGCGCAGAAGGACCCGTTATTTGCTTTCAAAATAACCAGCTGTTCCTGGCTGCATTGGAGCCTTCATTCCTGATGTTGTGGTTAAGAGGACAAAATAAATGTTCTTAATTCAGAGGAATTTCCTGGACTGCAGCCCGTATTTTATATTTTAGAAAAATTACTCCAATTTAAATAGAACTTAATGTAGTGACTGTAATGAGTGCAAGATGCTGTCTTTTGTTTTTAGCATCCCTGTTGGCTCAAGTTTGTCATTCCAGGGCATGTCAGTCGTTTTCACATGACCTAGACGTCGCCATATCCTGGTGGAGAGGCTTTCTGTCATGTGATCCATGACGCCTAATTCAATTCATGACTCATTTTGATGACGTTACTTCAGCGCAGGTTTCATATAGCAGAGCTGGGGCAGCAGCATCAAGATAAATGAGGCTTTTTGTACAACCTGACAGCAGCACACCAGATGCGTTGGAGTACAGAATACAAAACCTCTTCAATCAGGATTTGAAATTAGGATGATTAAATCCATCTATAGGTGTTCATCTTTGTTTTGGTTATTTCTTTGCACTTCTGTTTTCTTTTACATTTCTAAATTCTCAGCTTGCTTTGCTGCTGTTCTGATGTACGTTATTCATTTCTCCAGACATGGCTGAGGATGAGGTGACCCCAGAGCAGCTAGCAGCCATCGCCGCCGAAAATGAGGAGCCAGAGCCAGTAAACTATAAACCACCAGCGCAGAAGTCTGTGAAAGAGATCCAGGAGCTGGATAAAGATGACGAAAGTCTACGCAAATACAAAGAAGCCCTGCTTGGCCCCGGGATCACTGAAGCTGGTATGTCACAGTATGATTATGTGCCTGATTGGGGGAGGAGGTGCTGCTGCTGCTGCTGTCGAAATTGTTTCTAGAGTTTTATGGTTTAAGAAGCTTAAATCCTAAATCCCTTCTGGTGTAAACAATTGCTTTTGCTGTGGGATTGTGTTGGAAATGAGGC
>NW_015113112.1:269772-305805 GCF_001443285.1 Poecilia latipinna | reverse complement strand
TGATCTAGGGTGACTGTACAAAAAGAAATGATCAGGATCCCTCTGTGTGCACGCACCAAGTTTGTGAAATATTATCTGAGAAGACTAAATCCGATCATTTTGTCAAACTGGATCTGTACAAAGCATTAACAGCAGTGGTTTTGTTCACTAAAACGTGTGTGCAAAATATGTTCTTCACTGTGTTCAATGAAGAAGATTAATTTATTTGGAGGTTATTTAAGTTCTAATAAGCGAGACCAGCACTGCATATAAAGACATCAGTGGTTTACTGTAGGATGGAGGTGAGAGTAAATATCTTGAAAAATTAAGTAGAAGCTTGTTGAACCATAACAAACGTGTGTCCTTGAAATGTCTGAAACTTGTTTCCACCCATTTTTAAATCAGTTTTATTTTGGAGCTCTATGCAGTGTGAACAAATGTCCCATTGTTCCTAACCAGATATCCAACATTCAAGGTCCTTTGGTTTACTGTGACTGGAAAAAATGGCTCTAATAATGGGGCTGCAGCCAATTATTTTCACTGTTTTTAACCTAATAAAAACTTAAGCTCTCTAAATAATTTAAAATCTGGAGGGTGCTCTGAGATTCTCTTCACTATTCCATAAATTGATAATCTTCTACTCTTGCAGCATAGAGACATAAAATAAAATATTTTTATTTAAAAATTTTAAGAAATCAGTTGCGTCTTTCATAACAATTGGTGTCATTTCAAATATTTTATTGGCATCCCAAGTCCTTAAGGAGTTGTCACTTTGGAATTTCCTGGCTGGATATGTGTTAAATAAAATTAACATCTGCAAAGATAATGTTTAATGCGAGTGTGTTGTGATCATCTCACAGTTATTAATTTACTTTACCCAAATGTCTCTGCACAGCTTTAACCTGAAAATTCTTCAAGAAAGAGCCCCATCATTCAGTTTACTGCTCTGTTTTCCTCATCGGACTGCTTTAGCTATTTATTATGTTGGAGTAGCTACACCAAATTTTTTTAATAAAAAAACATCAGCCTGCGCTAAGACAGTAGCTCACAAGAATCGACACAAATCCTAGAGGTTTAAAATATTTAGACTGCATTGCTTCAGTCTCCCAGCATGTCTGTGGGGCTGTTGCAGGCTGTGGGTGGGATGGCTGTAGTGTGAATGTCGAGACTCTTGGAGTAAACGGAGCTCTTCCTGCTTTTGTTACTCACTCTGTTCTTGCAAAGGAAATCATTCCAGTGCTAACCTCCTAAGCTCTTCCATGGGGAAGCGCAGAAGGACCCGTTATTTGCTTTCAAAATAACCAGCTGTTCCTGGCTGCATTGGAGCCTTCATTCCTGATGTTGTGGTTAAGAGGACAAAATAAATGTTCTTAATTCAGAGGAATTTCCTGGACTGCAGCCCGTATTTTATATTTTAGAAAAATTACTCCAATTTAAATAGAACTTAATGTAGTGACTGTAATGAGTGCAAGATGCTGTCTTTTGTTTTTAGCATCCCTGTTGGCTCAAGTTTGTCATTCCAGGGCATGTCAGTCGTTTTCACATGACCTAGACGTCGCCATATCCTGGTGGAGAGGCTTTCTGTCATGTGATCCATGACGCCTAATTCAATTCATGACTCATTTTGATGACGTTACTTCAGCGCAGGTTTCATATAGCAGAGCTGGGGCAGCAGCATCAAGATAAATGAGGCTTTTTGTACAACCTGACAGCAGCACACCAGATGCGTTGGAGTACAGAATACAAAACCTCTTCAATCAGGATTTGAAATTAGGATGATTAAATCCATCTATAGGTGTTCATCTTTGTTTTGGTTATTTCTTTGCACTTCTGTTTTCTTTTACATTTCTAAATTCTCAGCTTGCTTTGCTGCTGTTCTGATGTACGTTATTCATTTCTCCAGACATGGCTGAGGATGAGGTGACCCCAGAGCAGCTAGCAGCCATCGCCGCCGAAAATGAGGAGCCAGAGCCAGTAAACTATAAACCACCAGCGCAGAAGTCTGTGAAAGAGATCCAGGAGCTGGATAAAGATGACGAAAGTCTACGCAAATACAAAGAAGCCCTGCTTGGCCCCGGGATCACTGAAGCTGGTATGTCACAGTATGATTATGTGCCTGATTGGGGGAGGAGGTGCTGCTGCTGCTGCTGTCGAAATTGTTTCTAGAGTTTTATGGTTTAAGAAGCTTAAATCCTAAATCCCTTCTGGTGTAAACAATTGCTTTTGCTGTGGGATTGTGTTGGAAATGAGGCAAATTATTTGCCTGAGATATAGACATTAACAGCTGGTGTGTGGTTTTTTTGTAAGCTGTAGTATAAAACAACAACAAAAAAAAACCCTGAAGAACTAAAAATTATTCTTCTGCAAGTTTAATGTTTATAGAAAATGTTTATTGCTCTCAGAATCGAGGGATCTGTAGGTCAGGGGTCCCCAAACTATGGCCCGCGGGCCGGATCCGGCCCGCCTCCTCATTTGGTCCGGCCCCCTGAACAATACCAGAGAGCATTCAGTGTTTTTTTTTTATATATGTGGATTTTTCTTCAACCACCAGGGGGGGCTCTTGAGCAGATATGAAACTTAGTTTCCCTCAATGGAATATATACTAGTCAGTACCAGTCACCGTTTCGCTCACGGTTTTTCTTCCATTTGCATTCTGGGTAAAAATCTATCTACAAACGCGAATATGTCGTCGGCAGTGATCCAATTCCCCCCCCGTCAACAAAACTTTTCTAAGGTTTCTTTCTCGAAAAACTAAGACTGGCCCCCGGCCAGAAAAGGGAACAGTCATGTGGCCCTCGCAGGAAAAAGTTTGGGGACCCCTGCTGTAGGTAAACCAAATGTAACGCCATGACGTGTTTTTACAAACCGTCTGTTAACGGACCATGAGCGCACACAGCGGCGGCTCTACATCTGTCTGGATCAACGAGGGGAGATGAGCAATTTTATAGAAAAAGTGCTTCAAGGAGTTTACTGCACTGTACTTTTTTTGCTTTTACTTGATTATTATGATTGTTTCTATTTTTACTTCAGTTAAATTTCTTTATACTCTATTCAATAGAAGTAACTTTAACAAAGAAAGAACAAACTTATTTTAACCACAAGTGTCTGAGATACAGAAACACCTACATACTTGTTTCTATACCAGCTTTGTTGTTCTAAAGCTGTTTTCTGTCTGACGAGCCTGTTGGGTCATTTGGACATTAATAAGATGCAATAAACACTACATATTGACACTGGAAGTACTTAACCCTGCTCTAATATACACATTACCTACTGTATGTATTATTTTATGTAAAATTTAATATTGGAAAAAAAAGATTTGAGAAAGACCTGAATGTGTTTGGTATATATTTTTTGGACCGTTTTTAAAAATGTAGTCTTTAAAATACCATAATTGGCACAACTTTATATTGTATCTGTTTGACATTATTTTAAAAATATTAAATCAGATTTTATGATCACTTATGTAGCCTTTAGTTTTATCAAACACTTCTTTTTTTACACTGGAGTACTTTCTTGGAAAGCTGCTCTTTTACTTGAGTAAAAGTATGTTGAAGCAGTGCTGCTCTTTTGGCTTCTCTACCCACTTCTGCCAATGCTGGTTATTCAATGCCAGGAATAAAACCAATAACTTTTTCATTTTTGTGCAGTTTTGGTCACTATTGCTTTTCACATATTTAAAATAAATCTTTATTGTCATAATAGAGCAGAGAGTCAGGGAGGAGACATTAGACCAGAGGCCAGCAGCAGGGACGATGATGCAGGGTTTTTTCAGGTAAGATTGTAACTTACTGAGAGAAAGAGAGATCTGTTGCAGGGAGAAACCAGGCAGGTGTCAGGACAGGGTTTTCATAGATATTTCAGAATCTTTCTCATTCACACCAAGATATTCTTGCCTGTATAGCTACCATACTATTTCTCTTACAGTTTATTTCTCACGCCTCTGTCTGATCTTTGCATTTAAACTAAACAGATTTCAAATATCGGAGACTTTAGTACCTTAGATTTTTGCAATGTATGAAGCTAAAGTTTATGCTAATATAGGAATAATTACTCATCAATGTTTGGTAACTCATGCACACCTGACATGTCATTGTATATATTGATAAAAAAAACATGGCTACTTTATTTTTCACAAAGGTTTATGGATTTATATTAAATACAAAGCCTGATTACTGGACCCCCAGAAATAAGCTGTAGCCTCCCAAGCTAAATTCCTCTGGATCTGGGTCTCTGTTTCCTAATGTCATTACCCAATTACACCCTGTAACTTACTCAAGGATTACAACAAATAGAACCATATGACTGGTTAGAGTTTGCATGATGAGAAACATGTGTTGTACAAAATGCAACTAAAATGGGCAACATATCCACAAATATTAATTTGATGCATACTCGTTCAAAATATGGCCTCATTAGTGCAGTTCAGCATTACCTGCATCAAGAAGTCCGTTTCTGGTAGAACATGAGGCAGAGATCTTCCACATGATAATAAAACAATATGAAATTAATTGCAATGTTTTTACCTGCATTTAATTAAAAAAAATGTAAACTTTTAGAACCTTCTCAATAATCATTTACTAATCTTTATTTGCATTAGAGCAAACTGCTGGCCAGCTTTTTGCATGCTTCCAGTGGTATTTCAACTATTTTGGTGATGAACTTCAAGTCTTTGAGGTTCCAGCGTTTCATTTCAGTCATACTGACTAAAAATCCCTCCACAGAATCTCTGTCAGTGAAGTTGAGCTTCTCTAAAACAAAATTACTTTCAGTCAGAAGAACCATGTTGGTCAAATTAAAGAGTTAAGTCTGCTTGAGTATGAATACTCCAAGCAGAACGAAACTCTGTTCATTATGTTATAAGTTCTTAAACTAGACAGCATAAAAATGTCCTGTGTTGATGTGAACCCACACTCACTGCTGGTTGACTTTGTGTTGGATCAGTGATGTAGTCAGCTTGGTCTTTGAGTTTTTCCAGCACTGTGGTCCAGTATCCATCGGATTGAAACCAGGAATCCATTTGTTTCTAATTATTTTTGCTACACTGCAACCAAGAAACTAAAGTCTAATTACCAAAGAAAGTGCCTGAACTACAGCAGAAGTGTCCCAGTTTCAGCTCCCTGGAGCTCACATATTTGAACAGCTGCAGGATGCAGGACTCGCATCGTGCGCAGGCCCTCCTGCAATGCTGCAGCAACTGGACTAATAAATACTTAAAGAGTTCCAGAATAGCTTTAAAGAACTTAGATTATTTACAGTAATCTTTGGGATTGCTGTAATCTCAAAGTATATTGGGTGTATATTAGCATGTCGGAGTGACCACATTAGTTCAAATCATTTTCACTACAGCAAATGTCTGAACTGCTGGATGCCACCACTATACTTTTCTCAGATTGGTGGGAATGTGCGTAAAGAGCCTCTCTGCTTGCCTCCAGACTGACCCACTGTGGTGCAGATGACTACAGATCTTCATATCTGATGTTCTGTGTAACCCAATAGTTGTCAGCTCTGGTCCTCTGGAGCCACTGTCTTGTATGTTTTAGGTGTTTCCCTGCTGCACACGCATGCCTTGCCAACCCATTGTTGGTATGGGTGGTTAACAGGTTTCTGCAGCATTGTTGGCATGCTGGAGACGTAATGAAATTATTATTTAAGTTAGATGGATTGGGGATAGTGGGCCTTCTAGAGAGTCGTGGTTTAGAAATACTCATCCAGCTGATGTCTGTGCTGCAGTTTGTGATTGATGTTTCAGGACACTGCATCTGTGTGATGCCGTATAATAAAGGTTGCTTGAAGAATCTAATTTGCATCTGTCTGTAAAGTTTGAGCTCTTAGCCTTTGGTTAGCAATGACCTGAAACTAAACTTGTAAGGAAGAAGAAACAGTTTGTGGTTCTTGTCATGTAAGAGGTTAAAAAATGACACTAAAATGTTTTTGTTTTGTTCAGCCACACACAAATGTTTCTAAAAGGTTTAGGAGTAAGTTTAAGAAGATGAACATTCTCCTCATGACATAGAAAAACACACTGTCTTCAGTCAGAGGCTTCTTCAAAGTAGTAATACAGACTGCTACAGGAGATATTTCATGCTCACAGCTATCACAATCTACAATAACTCTTTAGTTATCTGAGTTATAACACCATTAAGTATATTTGAATTTGAATGTTTGACCATCTGAGAGTAAGAATTCAGACACTGATACTGGACAAGAACTATGTTGCGTAATATACGAGAACACGGTTCTGTTATGTTGGGACTCTATGGAGACCGGTAAACTACTTCTACACCAAACTCTCGTCCGTGCCTTTATGGATGCTGCATTGTGCACAGTCATGTTGGAACAGGAAGGGACCGTCTAACATAAGTTGGGAGCATGAAACTTTCCACAACATTTAACTTGTAAGCTGAAGCTTTACAAGTTCCTTTTATGATCAGTGAGGAGCCAAGCCTAACTAACTTCCCTCTGCACTGACGTGTAAACCCAACACAATGCAGTCAGAGATACTCTTGAAAAGAGAGCATCTCTGCCAGGCTCAGAGTTGTGTGTTGAATTACCAGAGTGGCCTAATTCATCCCTACAGAGAACATATCTGTGTTACTGTCCCATAGTGGTGCCCTTTACACCATTGCTTCTGACACTTTGCATTATAATTGGTGATGTGAGGCTTGGCTGATTTTACATCATGGCTACCACCTTATGACGGAGTTGCTGCCATCACCCAACACTTTGACTTTGCCAACAATACAAATAACACTTGAGTGTGGAGTATTTATTAGATGAGAAGTTTTATGGCTGAACTGAAGGCACATGGTCCCATCCTGGAATTCATTCAGCTTCTGAGCGACCCAATCTTTATAATGCTGGATTTTATGTTCATGTGGACAGAAATGTTCAGAACCCCTAAATTCAGTGATTTTGTCTGCAGTATACCATCTGCTTAAAGATAGACAATTCTTTAACAAATGTCAGTACAGTCTAATTATTCTGTTGCTCACTAAGCAAAAGTCACCCAACAGACAAATGTGACCCATATCTCACTCTTTCACTTCAGTGTGAATTGCCCAATTTCAATCTTTTCTTCAAAAAACAAAAACAAAAAAGTCTGATTTATGCCACTTTAATATCTGGAACTAAATCAGATATCCAATAGTTTTCAAAGCATCTGAATGGTCATGTCAGTTTATCTGACTTTTTTTTTAGACTCAAGATACAATAATACTTGGACGTAAATGGTATTTAAAAATTATAATTTTGGGAAATTAAGAAAGAAGTCTTTGTCAGTGAAGCTAGTTGCATCATAATCCCTCCAACTACGACTCCAAACGGACTTCTGTACACAAGTTGGAGTCGATGCTCTACAAAAGACCATTTCTATTAGTTGTGCATTCTGTTTATTAGCACCTTCATCTTATGATCATGTAGCAGCATTGCCATCTCCCATTGTTGGATAACTGCGATATTGATACATGGAGCGCGACATTCTTTATTCTGTGCATTGCTTTGGAGTCGTAAACCGTTCACACACAAGTCTGATTGCGGAAGCAGAAAAAGAAATCACATTTCAGAAAAACCATCTGAATCGAGCATCAAGACCTGCTTTGTGGCCGCAGCCTACCTGAAGTTGTTCCTGTTGTAGGAAGCTGATATTTTAATCCACAGCTTTGCCACACATCTTGAATTGGGAAAAGTTGATTATAAATTCTACTTTAGGTTTGGATGGGATGTTATTTCTAACTTGGTATGTTCCTACAAAGCAATCATCAACATTTGTTAGCATCCTTCGGAGAAGGACTCTCTTGTCAGTGTATTAATCTAAATATACATTTTTTTTTAATCCCATCCAGATCCAAATGCTCCTAATGTCCAGGTGACACGAATGTCTCTCGTTTGTGAAAGTGCACCAAATCCCCTGGTCCTGGACCTGCAAGGTAAGCCCATTTTTTCCCCATCCAGTTTGCACAATATTTCCCCATATTTATAGTATTTTTATTTTTTGTTTTTATTGGGGTCAAAATGTCTATTCAGAAAACTGCAAGAGGTCTGAATACAGCCAAATGTTTTTAAGCTAATCTCCTGTGCAACAGCAAAAATAAGCAGAGCCTTACTTTCCTCACACCACCACACATCTCCTTGCCCTGTGTCAAACCTGGAAGTGCTCATAAACATATTTTACACAGTTGAAGTCATTTTACTCCCTGTGGAAAATCTCCAGCTGGCCATGATTTGAGTTGGTGCAGAACATTCTGTCCTGTGTCTGCTGTGTGTTCCTGGCATCACTGCAGCGTTTTCAAACTTCTCATCCAATTATGACAGCCTGCTCCGTAGATGGATGGAGACGATGCTGAGTTGGTGTCACATTTTCAATATTTCCACCGAATCCGACAGCCAACAAGAGTAGTTCTGGTGTGCTTAGCTTAAGTAGTGAACCGCTGGATATATTTACATTTGATACGCTGAACAATATGTGTGAATAATTAAATTTACCTCCTCTTTACAAAGTGTTGTCTTAAAAAAGAGTTTGTATGCATTAATTAGCAGAGGTGTCTTATGCAATCAGAATCTGCTGATGAGTCATTGATTATGATGAGGTCAAGCAGACTCGTACTTGAACAGAATAAAGTAATAGCAGATGAAGAAGCTTTATAGCGCGAGGTTTGGGTCAGGGATGCTGGACATGGGGTCACCACACAAGGGTCTCCCCGTTCATTTTTAGACTCCTCTAGTTGAGGACTTGGAAGATGATCAATGCACGTCGTAAACTACTGTGTTTATCTGCACGTCCAATAGATTTCTTTCACTTAAGCAAATTTATTATGTTTAAGTGTCAAGAAACAAAAAAAAAAAAGTCTAAATAAAATTCATATTTATTTGTGCGCCTGCACCAAAATATGTGTTTAAATGAGGCGGGTGTGAGGAAGAGGCTCTGCACAAACCTAAAAATAAAACTAAGTTATCGTTTGTAGTTTCTCTGCTGAGTTGTCCTACTTACAGTGCTGTAACCTTTTCTGAAGAGACAGACTTTCTTGCAATGTTTTTTTTAAGCAATCTTAAGGATTTCCTTATAGATTGTAATGATGTGGGAAAAAAACAAAATCTTTGTTCTAAATTGTGATGACATTTTAACAACTTTACACACACACACAAAAATAAAAACCGGATAATGTTGCTGGAATTTTCAGATCACAAAACAATTGAAATTTGTGTTTAGTGTAGAAAACAACAAAAAAATAATAATCTTTAAAACTGATACCTTCAGGCTGCTACAAAGTCAGAAAATGCATTATTTTATATATTGAGAACTGATGTTAATTGTGGCATTCATAGAGAAATGAAAAAAAATGTTTTGCAGTGAATGTCAGAATCGGCAGCATACTGGCTGCCGATTCTGACAGACAGATCTTTTTTTTTTTTTGTATGAAATAAATGAAAAACTAATTTGGCGAGGGAGTCTTGCTGTTTGATTTCCGTACTGGATTCTCATGACGGTCCAACTTTCCTTACAGGAGACCTAGAAGCCTTTAAGAAGCAGGCCTTCGTGCTAAAGGAGGGAGTAGAATACAAAATAAAAATCAGCTTTAAGGTAAGAGCTCATGTCATTCTTTTTTAGGAGTTATCTTTTTCTTCAAATATAGACATACATAGTTATATAGTAGTTATAGCAAAGATTCAGCGTGACTGTAATGTCCCTGAATTTGTAGAGTAATGTCTCAAAGACACAGTATCCACTTTGTGTTGTTCTGAGACTCTCTGAGTCAGTTACCATGGTGATATCCCCGAGCAGGTTTTAGTTTGGTTTTGAGTAGAAATGGTGATAAAACTCATTTTACTGTCAGGCCCAATAATTTAGTTTTCCATCCATATTTTTTTATCCATTGCGGCCCCTTTCAGGTCTGCTAAACTCGAAGAATTCACTTTGCAGAAGAGAAAACCCCCGCAAAATTACTCATTTTATTCAACTCTTGTTACGAAACGGTAAACACTAATTTGTAAGATTTGTCTCTGCTAATATCTCAGATGACGTCTGTGTTCTCAGGTGAACAAGGAGATTGTTTCGGGCCTGAAGTACGTGCAGCAGACGTTCAGGAAAGGAATGAAAAGTGAGTCAGCAGCTTCTCCTGATGTCTTTTGAACCGCTTCAAAAGACATCAGACATTACTCCACAGACATTACTCCGCTGTCTCTGAAGCTCAGCAGGCCCTGTCCAAAACCAAACAATAGTGAGGACTCCCTGCAGCCAGATCCCTCACAGAGGCTCATCTGGAGATCCGCTCCACTTCAAAGGCCGTTTGGCTTCGCATCACCTGCCGCTAAACTGATGCTGTAAACAGCTGTCAGTTGGTTGACAAATGTTTATATTGTTACATTTCCTCCAAAGCATCCAGACTGGAAAAAAAAGTAAAATCCTTAAAGTAACTGTTTGGTTCGTCTCCATTTTATTCTGCTTTTAAGAGACATAATTGAGGGTGACTATTTACACTTAAGCTAATGAAAAATGTCAAAACTGCAATAAATGTCTGTGCTGTTAATTAAAAATCTTTGGCTACACTATGCACTCTATGGTCATACTGTATTCTTTGTAGTTAATTGTTACTTAGGGATATATTTTGATCCAGCTCAATCTTCTGTAAATGTTATTATTTTTATACTAATTTGCTTCCTAAAGTGACCAGGTTTTATCGCAAGTTTTTCCACAGTCTTCAAAGATTAATTTATTTTTCCAGGGTGAAAAAGTATCAAAATTAGTTTCTCCACTCCTCTTATGCTGTCTTTTTCCACATGATAAAAATCTGAGTTGATAGAAAATGTTCCAGCAACTTAGCAGATGGTTTTTATTTCAAATATTCATACAGTCGTCCGTCA
Source organism: Poecilia latipinna (assembly GCF_001443285.1). NCBI lineage: Eukaryota > Metazoa > Chordata > Actinopteri > Cyprinodontiformes > Poeciliidae > Poecilia > Poecilia latipinna. The sequence goes on along the minus strand of NW_015113112.1, from coordinate 294,966 downwards.
GTCCAGCCATTTGCACATCCATCCTGTTTATTAATTTAATATAATCTTTCACATTCATATCTGCCCATCAAACATCCAGTCTGCCTCTCAAACTGTCCATTCCTTAAATAAACAATTCATTCAATCCTCCTTCATCCATTTATTATCTAATCAATAATTTTTATTCCGTCCAGCAAATCGTCCATTCGTTATCTTTGTCATATCTGCTGGCGTGTCATCTGTCCTCTCTGTCAAATCTCTGCAGACTCCGTACTTAAAACCAGAGCTCAGAAACCCACTGGGAGCTCTGGAACCGGAGTCTTAAAACTTTTGGCATTTTGACTTGGAAAATTTGAGGGAACCCTGTTTAAATTAAAACACAGATGCAAGATAATTTATGCCAGTAGGTGGCATGATTTTACCGTTTAATGGTAGCTGTGACATAAAGCCTTGGCTCTTTTTCTGGTTCAGACATGTTTAATTAAGATGGTTTTTGTGAAGTTTTAGGTTTGATTTAGATGCCATGCTGTGCTGATGGTCACCATGGAAACCTGAGCTGGACAGCAGCTGGGCATTTGGCAGTGATTTTCTCACAACCCTTTACTGTTAACACGTTTTTTAACAGATTCAGCAACGATCAAATGGACAGGAAGTTCTCACTCTGCCCATTAGGTTTTTTTTTTTGGAAACAGATTTCACACAGAGTTCAAAAAGATGTTCCAATTTACTGAACATAAAAGTCAAACTTAATAAAAAATAAATAGTAATCAAGTGAACCTATGACAGATAAAACATATGAAGCAGAGGACAACTTGCATCAACCAGTAATTATTAATGACCAGCAAAGTAATGGGTTTGGTCATTTAAAGTGTAAAAAAAGATAACATAAGTAGCCAATAGAGTAATAATTTTCAAGTCCAAATGATGTTTTATACAACAGATGTGTTTCAAATGTGATCTTTATATTATCATTTACTAAGTTTATTTTTGATTAACACAATGCAAAAAAGTTTAATTGATGATCGCTTACAGGCTGCTGCATTCACAGGTTCTTATTTAATTAAACATTTTAATATTATGAACTATGCAAAGCCGCACTCAGATGTTATCTTCTTGGAATCGTCTTTTGCCCATCAGTATTTTGAAAAACGCAACTTTTTGTTTTTAAATTGAATATATTGCAGAAATTCGTATGTATTTGTGTCGTCATAGCTTCAGTGTTCGGTTTTGATCTAATCTTGAATGAACTCATTACCTTAAAAATAAACTAGACATAGTTTTGTCTAGTTTAACGGTGATGCAATGGGCTTAAAATTGTCATCAGAAGACGAGACAATAGAACTTGGACGACTTTGCAGAGATGATTGAAATTTCTTCATCTGTAGATATTGAACAAAATCAAGCTAAGAGCAACAAACGATGAAACGCGCAGAGCTAGTTGTGTCGCAGCCCTACCACGAAGACGAACTTGACGAAACCGTTTTCTGTTTTCTTAACAGTCGATAAGTCGGACTACATGGTGGGCAGCTACGGCCCGCGCCCGAATGAATACGACTTCCTGACCACGATGGAGGAGGCCCCAAAAGGCATGCTGGCCCGCGGCAACTACGTCATCAAATCCAAGTTTACCGACGACGACAAGCACGACCACCTGTCCTGGGAGTGGAACCTCAACATCAAGAAAGACTGGAATGATTAAAAAGAGGCCTTTGTGTTTGGGGTGGAGGGTTGTTCCCCTCACCCCACCTCTCCTCTTCCCCTCCTCCCATCCTCATCCCGTTGTCCACCATTTCTGCCTTCTTTGTTGTTACTTTGCATTTCATGCTCTCATGCCTTAGTTGTGGCCTGACTGTCTTAAGCTCGCCCTGCCCTCCGTCCCTTCCTCCCTCCGTCCATTTCATCACTACCTGCACGATGGCTCATTGGTTGCTCACGACCCTCCTCTGTTCACAGACCTGCTATGTAGCACCAAGCCTCCTCACACCCAGCTTCCGTCCTCCTGGTTTTAGCTGCTTGAAGAGATTAACCCTCCCCTCCCTCCCCCGCCAGAATGGTGTCTTCCTCTTTCAGTATGAAGTACATGTGGACAAGCAACTGTACAATCAACTTTTGTTTGCCTTTTTTATATCTAATTGTATCAATGGTTGTGTAATGTGACTGTATTCACATGTTAATCAGCTGTTGTATTCATAGCTAACCCCACCGCATCCGCTCTGCCCTTCCCTCCCACACACTACCGTTCCTTCGCTTGGTGTCTTTTGATACAAGAACCGATACCTGCCTTGTAACAGTTCGATCGGAGCTGCTCCGTAGCACCTTCACTAAATGTATTCGCCCACCTCCCCCCTCCATCCGGGAGGCTGGGGCCAGAGTCGGCAAGGAAGTGTCAAGTAGAGAAGTAGCTGCCTTATGTCGAAACTTGTCAGCGTGTCTTCAGTGTACGAGCAGCGCTCTCCCATCAGTTGGTCTGTTCCCGAAAGGCTTTGTTTCATCACCGTCTGTCGCCCTGCTGTAGTCCGTCCCCCCCCCCCCCCACCAATCTGAATTAATTCCTGCTCTCTGGAGTTGACTGAATGTTACGACTGATTTGGGGAAAAAAAAAACAAACACAAAGTATTGGTAACCTCTCCTGTCCCAGCCGTGAGGCCTTAGTACCAAACTACAGTCATGTGGAGGAAAACTAACATTATGAAGCTGTTTTTGCTTATTGTTCCCTTTTTGCCTTATTGTACACCATTCTCACTACATTGTTCATTTTGATTGTCAAGAGGAGGCGTGGAAGAGGCTGAGCCAGGCACCGCCTGCTGCTGCCGCCGCCGCCGCCGGAGACCTCGGCGGTGTCTGGGCTCAACCTGCTAACTGACCCACAACCTGAGATCAGGTGACACTAAACTAACCAATGTTGGATCAAATTAAACTTGTACTGTACCAGAACATCTGGATGTAAAACATTTTGTTCTTGTTGCTACGTTTATTTTCCTGCGCCATACATTTCTTCACATTGTACAGTTTCTATGAAAACGCTGGCATGCTGGTGGGGTGTATTATATCATCATTTGTGGTTGCTCTTATTGGTCAATAAAGATTTTGCTCAACTTGGCCTCTGATGCAGTGTTTTGCAGTGAAGTAGTGTTACAGCATGTGACCAACAGAAGATTGAATAGAATCATTTAAACTTTCACCACCGATGCTTTAGGAAGGAAGGAAGGAAGCAGTTTATCTCTGAGGAAATGATTATTGGCACACAGAGTGTGACAGTTTTTGGCACGGCTCAGTTGAATTTAAACAAATTTTTAAATTGATTCCTCTTTCAAGTAAATCTGTTTGAAATGTCCACCAGTTCCTGTTGGAGAACTGCTGCAAAGGGGACACCAGGTCTCCATAGCAACAGCTTGGTAAATCTTTTAAACTAGCCTGTTTCTGTCCTACCAGCAGACTTTAACTAACTCTATTGAAAGCCTACATATTATATTATCCAGACTGAGTCTTTGACTCTAATTGTAAAAATATTAAAGATTAGTACAAATGTTCGGTGGACGTTTCTATTGTGAGTGTAAAGATGGATGAACACAAGAAGAATCGAAGGAGAGGAGGATTAATGTTAAATCACAAAGTTAACAAAATACATTTTGTGAATACAAATATTCTTCCATAATCATTGTTTCCAGACCAATATAGACCTTGAAAATAATCAAATTCCAATTTTTGAGTGGTAAAGTTTGTGTCCATGGTTTGAATCTCTATGGTCTTTCTGAATGTAATTTGACTGTTTTCCCTGAGCATGTGTGGGTTCTTTCTGGGATTTTCCCAGTCCAAAAACATCACTGTTACTGATCTCTAAATCACCCTTAACATCCTGGTAACCTGTCTAGGATGTCCCTCCCTTGAAGACTGCCGGATATAGGCACCAGAAAAGCACGGCATCAAGAACTGTGTGAAATACCAGGTGATTTTAAATGAAAAGTTGAAGGTAAGTCACCACTGGGTCTATTGGCAAGATATTGATCCAGTGCATGTGGCAAATTATGACAAATTGTCCGCCAGACTAATTAGCCGTCTCCAAAAGTCAAATGAATTTTTTTTTGCTTTGAGATATTTGTTGTGAATTGGCACAGTCAGACCTAAAAAATGTTAAAAACCTGCTGGTGAGTTGAAGAATCCAGGACTCTGGATAAACTGTTCAAACACCCCTCGCTCTCTGTGTGTGCGCTTCAATCTTGTAACATCTTAAAGAACAAGCGGCGTCTTTTCGACCAAAAACGGGTTGAATATTGTATGAACTTCAGTACTGTTTAACTTGGGATTTTTCTTCCAAAGTTACAAACATGCTCAACCTAAAAGCTGGATTATTATTATTATTATTATTTTTTACATACCGAAGCAAGATAATTTATCTGAAATGTTGGGAAGGGATTTGGAAGCAGACGGTATCAAAACATCCTCGGGACGTGTTGGTACTTGAACGTTGCTGAACAGGTAGAGCGAACACATTACTGTAGAAATGACAAACCTTTGAGCCAAACCGTGTTCCGTCATTTGTTAGAGCTCTGAATAAAAGACTCCAATCAACTGAGGTCCAACTCCATAATGCAGTTTGTACTGGTTCCTTGTTCGGTCTGCAAACTGGGAATGCATCAGCGCCCTCTGGTGGAATTATTTTGTAATTACAAACGTCTCGCTCTACAGGGTCTACTGTAATATTTTCAGGTAAAAATCAAACAGTAAGAAGCAGCAGACCCTTAATTATTTATGCCCACGTTGTATTTTATACTCAACCTTGTACAATGCCAAAGCAAAATAGAAATATTACTTACAAATGTATATCCAAAGGCACAGCTTCAAAATACATTTCGACATGCATTTCTGTCTCGTAAGGAAGTAAACATTCAAAGGATGACCCATCTGGCCCGTCTGTTAAACAGCTGTCCGTCACAGGGTGAATACTAAGAAGAAGCGTCCAGTTAACAAAGCAAAAAAAAAAAAAAAAAAACATACAGTACAGAGGTCAAAGATCAGATTCTCCTCAATCTCCAGGAAGAGATCTGAACTGTAACATTATTTGAAGTATCTGAACCTGAGTTTCACCTCACAATGTCTCTGTTAGCACCCGAACACTCAGTCTGTAACACAGCAGTAATTAAACACGCCTTTACTCCGATGCACCCCACAGGCTGCTGCAGCACGAACATGTGAAATGCACACAGAGGAGCAGGGAAAGGTGAGCATGCAGGGCTTTGGTCCACTAGTACAGCAGCCGACTAAAAACAGTAAGCGTTGAAGAAAAGAATCATCCTGAGAAAAAATACTGCCCACATTTATTTTTTTACCTAAAAGATGTGCAAAACTGGGACTATTTTTATTCTTTTTTTTTTTTTTTCTCATTTTGGCACATTTAAGTCTTGCGTGCGACACACCCCCTTATTGTGAGCCATTTGTGCATGGCTTCAAGTCTCTGAATACAGATTTTATACAAAGGATCATTGAAGCAAAGCACAATAAAACATCGCAGGTAAAAAATACAATAAAAACCTAATATAAAAGTGGATGTTGACATCCCGCCGGTCCACAGGAGGTGCAGTTTGCCTCATTTAAACAGTAGATCTGCCAAAACATAAAGACCCAAATGCTGTGGCGGACGGTGAGCTGGACATCTGCAGTTCCACGCTGCGTCTCCCTTACTGGTTTGTGTCCTCCGAGTTTGGGCGACAGAAGAGTCGTGTAATACTTTGTGTCTGTACGGTTATCACAGTTCATCTGGAGAGTTTGCTGATGACGCGGATGAGGGCGGCGTTCTCGTCTTTAAGCCTCTGGTTGTCCGCTCTGAGGTCCTTCAGAACCTACGCACACGGACAAACGACACCGTTACAGAATCAGTTAAAGAAATGACTAGAAGACTACGGTTGTGTTGTCCTCTCTGTGTGTGTGTGTGTAATTATTTAGTCATAATCCAGTCTTGTGGTTCAAAAGCATTAGGTTTAAAGAGATTTTCAATCAACCAAGAAGTTCGTTTCTGGTAGGAGTCAGGAATCTCAAAAAATATGAGAAAATAACAGAAAGAGCATCTGTTTTGAATAAAATGATCCATTATATTAACTTTAAAAAAAAAAAAACGATTCATGCATTTTCAATGATTAATGGAAACATCTTTACTGGCATTAAAGTAATCAAACCCTCCCTATTTGCTGACCATCTTTCTCTTCTTCTTAGTGTTTTGGTGACTTAGCTCCAAGTCTCTGAGGTGGAAAGGCATATTTTCTAATCTTTATCTTTTATGGTTTCATTAGTTTGTGAGCAACAAACACTTACAGATTTTCTAACTTCTCCTCAAATCAACAGCCAACTAGCTGATGCTTAGAAACAATTATTCATAATTCTCATTAACACTGATTTAGGAATGGATGAGGAAGATTTACACTAAGCTGTAAGCCTTATGTATGGGCTCTATTTAAAAGCTCGGTTCCAGGAAACAACAGCTTTAAATAAACTCCGAACAGAACCGTGTTGACGACTGCAAAAAGCACGTAGTTTCTCAGCAGCTTGCTAAGGGTCACATGTGGATAATTTTGACCTGTTGTGGATTAGAAACAAAATCCACTCGTTTTTCTAAATAATCATAGAAAAACTTGTACCTTCAGCTCATCCTCCAGTTCCCCTGCTTTCCTCTGGAGGGACAGCTTCTCCTGTGAACCAATCAGAAAGATCAGGAAACAGACAAACTGCCACAGCACCAAAAAAAAAAAAAAAAAAAATGTTTCAGCTTCTGCAGTAAAACTGTGCAAGTTCAGACAACGACCGGTTCAACCCGTGGGCTTCATGCAGCGCTGAAACTGCAGAGCGGTTAACTCATTCTCTGCAGTAGGCTTGTAATTTATCACACCTCCCAAAGCAACGACAGAGAGCAGCTTAAAGGCTAAAGGACAGGAAATGACAGCTTAGCTTTGTTTTAGGTGTTTAAAATAAACCTCTGAAGTTGACTTACAAATCTCTCCAGCTCAAGCAGGGCCGGTCTGTCGGTGTCGCTCTCCTGACTCTGCAACACAGGGACAGCGCGTTTCTCAGATATCACAGGGAGACATTTTACTAAAACTTCTAAGTACGCAAACAGTGACGGTTGTATTTTACGTTCCTTTTGACTAAATGACAAAATGCTTTCTCCGCAGTCCAGGCTTTCTGTTCGGGCTTGCATGAAATGAACATGTTTCTTTTCCTGATATATCATGACATGAACACAAACCCAGATAAAAGGTCAGAGGAAGCAACAAACCTGCCAAACCTGTCGGAGTCTCTCCAGCTCCACTTTGTTCTGGCTCAGCTGCTGCTCCATCTCCTGCAGCTTCTCCTTCAGAGTCATGTTCTCCTGCAGTACCTTGATGTACAACTGAGAGGAAACAACAAATAACCAGAAAAAAAACAAACAACAAAAAAACAGAAACTCGTCAGTCCGTGTGGTAATTAGTTTCGTCAGTCGCAGACCCAGACGCGTCTGACTGATTTCAACTCTCAGACCGAGAACAGAAAAAAAATGTTTCACCTACCGTTTTGTAGTCTGAAGACAAATCTCTCCCTCTGCAAAACGAAAGAACCCGTTTAACATCCTCCGTGATAACATGTCTCCTCTCCAGTCATTAGTAAACCCTGGTTTTTCTTGAAGGTTTTGCCTACAAACAGCGAGACTTTCCTGTCGTCTTTGGAAAGGGTCTGATCAAAGCTTTTCAGGCTGGAGACCTTTTGGGACTTTTGGATGCCTTCTCATTCATTCATCTTCAGTACCAAACAGCCTTCTGAGTTACACAGTGACCAAGTTTTTTTTTGTTGGGATTAATGAAACTGCTCTGCAGTGGTTTATATCCTATTTAAAATTTTGCCTCTGGTCTAGCTCTTTTTTTTTTTTCTGTGTGTGATTATTTGGAAATAGAACTTCTTTCAAAACCAAACAATTTGCATTTTAAAAATGTCATATTAAATTAAATGAATTACTTAATGCCATATTCCCATGTGCCAGAATCAGTCAAAAGGCTGAAAACGTGAAATAAAACACAAAAGCCTCGACTCACTCAGTGCTGTTGCTGTTTGCGTCTTCCAGCTGAGCTTCGCCGTCATCATTCTGGAAAACCCAAAGTTTGGAGTGTAAACATGACACTGGATCTCTGACATGAACTCTGCACACAGTCTCACGCTTTATGTTGCTTATTTGGTTCTTGGAGGTTTTAACGAGGATGAAACACACAAGCTGAATGGCATCATTACAAAAACATTTGTGTTTGTAAAGTACGTTTACCTGCCGGCGATTATTTTCACAGCACTTCTGCAATATGCAGGTTCATGTGATGCAGGTAAAACACCGACTCGGATCCGAGGCGCTCAGCGCTGAGGCTGACTGATTGTGATGTGGGTGTGATATCTGGCTGATGTGGAAATCTAAACTTTGGGGAAATTAACCGTTTCGCCATGATGGGTTTATTCCCCCCTCCACCTAAAACTGAAACAAGCAGCAGCTTCGCTCTCTGTCTTTACCTGTAAAGATCTGGCCGAGGAAATATTCAGTCATGTTTACATTCCTGTTACCGGGTAAAATAATCATGAGAACGCCGTCTGATCTGTTTGCTAATTTCACTTTATGAACTGTTTGTATAATTTGATTTCTGTGCAAGTTCAGCTTGTTCTGTGAAGACCTAGGTGGTTTTTTTAAACGAACGGACGTTCCGGTGGAAAAATTTATTTTCTGTTAGGTGATTTTGTCTATTAAATATAACATCCTTCTCTGTAGGAGATGACAACACTTGCTCAGGAACACAAAGTCTCGTAACTTCCACCGAGAGGACTTCCTGTTTTCATGAAACAGTTCACATCACATGTTCAGTTGCATCATGTAATAGAGGAACTGGTTCGCTCTCCTGTCCTTTTACCACACAAATTTGACTGATTCGCTGAAGGCCGCCCCCGCTGCCCGTCTGCAGTTCAGCTCCGAAGGCTTCTCACCTCTGACCCCAGCTGGACGATGCCGGTGGAGCGTCTCTCCCTCCTGCCTCTCCTCCGGTCCTTCACTCCCAAATTCTTGTCTCCCTCCGACTCCGCCTGCTTCGGCGTCTCATTCTCTAAAACAAACAGATGTGGACAGAAAACAACGATGAGCTACGGAAGCACATGAAGGAACCAAGAGCGCCTCGGAGGCTGCTTCAGAAAACAGGATTAAGGGAATAAAAGGGAAGTGAAGAAGGGTGAAGATAAGAGGATCTCTGCGGTAGAGGAAGTGGTCGGCTTATGGCTGACCACGAGCTCAGATGACCGCCAATGAAAGACATGACAGTCTTGATATTTCTCCAGGCTTTTTAAGGCTCGCTTTATTGGGTTTTTGGTTGATTTTTACTTCTTATTATCAAACCCACTTCTTGTAAATAACCATTCAATTAAAAAAAAAAAAATCAAAAGAAGTGAAAAAACTGGACATGAGTTTGCAGTTTGATCACAGTTCTGAAGGGGAAGAGATCAGTTCCCCTGCATACAAAACCAACATAAACAAAGGTGGCGCTTTTGAAGCGGTGATGAAATCATGATGGCAAGACAAGAAGGCTTGTAAAAAGTATGAGAACAAGGCATCCGCCCTGAGGCACGCCAAGCAGCTCACACCACCAGCCGCGGCCCTCAGGGTACGTGAGAAAACCTCATTTCCTTGTAAAAAGCCTCCTTGAGAGCACTCCACCTACCGCGCGCTTCATACGTCTCGCTTCTCAGTGATGGATGGGAACTTACAGTAAAGAGAAGTCGAACAGCTCAACCAGAAACAAAGTCAGACTGAAAGCAGTTTGACTTTTAACTCTTCGTTGGTGAAAAACACCTGAAAACTGATTGGTTTTGCAAAAACATTCGGCAGATTTGAAAGTTTAGTTCTCATTTTCATTTCATGCATCTGACCACGATGTCGACTGAAACGTGAATTTATTGTCGTTTCTAACTGAAGGCTCGATGGCAGCTTAGAAAATGAGCAAAACCAAGGTATGATGATGTGAAATTATATCAACTTCCATATCACCGTTTAACTATAAAAAGGTGAGTCAGCACCTCAAAAAATGCTTTTTTATTTTCTTGATTTTATTTTTCACATCGCCAATATTTAATGGATAAAGAATAACTTGTTCACAATCCTCACAGTGAAGAATGGTGGTGGCATAATTATGTTTTCTTCTGCAGGGACAGCGACTCTGGTCAGAGATGCATCTTCTCTTATTATGAATGTCTAACGGCCACTCACAGCAACAAGAAGTATTTTTAAATGCTCGTCTTAAATTAAAGCTCTTAAACTGAGATTGTAGAAGCCTAAAGCTGTAAAAATTCATCAGGAGATTCTGATCAGTGCATTTTAATTTGCTTTTTTTTGATAATCCTTTTTAAACACACTTGTAATCTGAACATCTTGTAGCCACTGAAACTTAGAAAAGTGTAACTTATTAAACAAAACAAAACAAAATAAAACTGATCTCGAAGGGCCTCCAATGGGCTGTTAAAAAAAAAAATTAGCAACTGGGAGAAAAATCTACCAGATTCATGAACCCGTGTTGTAAATAATTTGAGGCCGTTCTCTGTTTTTGAGGCATTTCTAAGTGGTGACTGCAGGCGCAGACAGTAAATAATCACGCCGTCCTTTGATCTTCCGTACCGTAGATTTCATTTCCATTGAGGCCTTCAGCGTCGTCTTTACCACCCAAACGCTCAAACCGGTGATGAAAAAGTTTCACTTGTCTTGATCTCAAGTCTAGACAGTCTAACATCATTACCAGAGTGTTTGTGACACAAATACCAGAAGCAAACGGAGGGAGTCACCTCCTGATGTTTAACACATAAATCATCTTTTATTAAACATAATATCTGTGCATAGCTAATGAAAATGTTATTTTAGTGCAAAGTTATTTTAGTAAAATTAAAAAGCTTAATTTTAACAGACTTTCAATCTTCCTATGCTGCAATTCCTTAACTTTTTGACTTTTATCATCACTAATAAATGAAACACTGTATGTAAGTAAAAGCTTCATCTTTCTTTTTTTAAACAGGAACTCTTTAGTGAATTCTTCCACTCACCCCGTTCAGCAGGCGTGACGGTGATGATGGGGCTCACTGACTGGACATTTCGAGGCGGAGGATCAGCAGCTTTACCGACGCTCTTCTCTGCCTCTTTCAGCTCAGTCAAGGTCACACCCTGTCATCGAGAAAGGAAAAATAACCTTCAGTGGGTTTTTGGGTGCACACAGAAATGTGGGTCTCTTCGTTTTTCCATTCCAGCACCTTTACTGAAAGTTATGCCTGTCGGAAAATCTGATGCAGATATGCAAAAATAAATTGAACTTTTGTTGCTGCAGCAATGAAAGTTCTTCCATGGAAACATTTACACAGAAAAAGCACCTGATGCCCATTGTTGTGTAGGGAGGAGGGTCAGTAATGCTGTGGGACATTTTCTACTTTAGAGGTTTCAGAATCTTGTAAGATGGGGGACATTTTAAGAAAAATAAAATCTAGTGGGACAGTAAACTTAAAAGTGGGCCATCAATGTGGCTTAAATAGACAATATTTTGTTGATTTTGATAATAATAGTTTCTTTTTAAAAGCAAAGCAAGCCTATTTGTTCAGAATGTCATTTAAGCACATTCTTGGCCACAACACTCCTCTAAGAATGAGCTGCTCAGTACATTTCTTCATCCATCTTCAATCAGAAATGTATTTCAAGAATTATCCATAACATTTGCAGGTCTAACACCAGTCAGAGAGGCCTTTTAATGAGCCAAATGAGAGTAATTTAATGCAGTCGAGGGTCTGAGATGACCAAAAACCTGAGGATAATGATCCCAGTTACTGATGCTGATGGATAATTGGTGCCGTTTCAGGCAGAATACTTCATGATTTGCTGCAGAAGATTCATTTAAATAAACATGGGTGTTGCCTCCAAATGGAAACAGGAAGGAAGTTTAGTAGTATAAAATGTCAGGGTCACAAAGGGAAGTCCTGAGACAGAAGTAGATCCTGAAATAGAAAGTAGAGCAAAAGAAAAAGTTTGTGAAACCAACAGGTAGAAGACACTGTAATCCTGCACATGTTTGATCATCTCCAAGGTTAATTCATGTTTTTTTTTGTTTTGTTTTTTAAGAAGGCTTACTTTCAAATAATTTCAACTGTATTTTAGATATTGGATATTCCTTTTTTCTGCTTAGTACGTCAGATGATTATTTTCATAGTGAAAAGATGAACAGCATCTAAATTTTACATGAAGGGCAAAATGTCTTGTAGAAATTAACAAGATATAAATTTTAATTTGCGTTTAAGTATACATTTCAGGAAACCCGAGATTGCTTAAATAAATTGATAGAGAAGGCCTGTATTTCATTTTCTTGTGAATTTTTAGCTATGGTTATCTTTCGTTACTTTTTATGGCACTAAAGTGGTTTGAAATAATAGGCTGTTAGATGTTATTTATTTCAAGACTATATTCTTCTTGTCATTTAAGTTATGTTCAGCTGTTTCTGTAATTCTGTAGTATCTGGATAAAACAACTGTGGGCAGGCTAATACATTATAAATCATAAGATATGTCTGCAATATTTTAAAAATGTAAATAAAATGAGCACCACCTGAGTGAGGCGACGGGACTGTCGCATCAGCCGACACCGAGCTTTCCTCTGGGACTCGGACTCTTCGTCTCGATCCGCTGCCTGGAACCTGAACACAAAAATAATTACATTTACAATTTGCATGAAGCTGAATATTAATGTTTTGCGTAGAAAAAGATCTTTGAGAGGACAGAAGGGTTAGTAAAGGCAAACAGAGAGGTGGAGCCGAGTATGACTTACTGTTTGGGTTTCTTGTCTGCGTTTGGAGCGCTGGGGCTCTCGGCGGCAGCTTCCCTGGTCTGAGGAGTGGGCTGGACTCTGGCGGTCCGGCTCGCCTTGTCCTGCTCCTTCTCCTCCTCCTTCTGCTCCTCTTCCTCGTTCTTCTCCTCAGTAGGCTGCAAGACACAGGAGAGAAGAAATAAACCAGCCAGCAAATTAAAGCCAGATGTATGAATGAACCTCCTAACTGGATCCTTGGGAATCTTTGTAGAAAAATGTTAATCAAATCAAATAATTTTTATTTTTTACCTTGCAGAAGAAACTTAATATTAATAAATGTTATATTTGTGATTAACGACTACATGCTCGTTAATCACAAGAGCCATTAAAGATGCGTTTCTGAGTTCTGCACAAATTCTATATTATATTATCTGCAATGCCGTATTTACAAGTATGAAATTATACAAACAATTTATTTCTGTTTTGAAAACACATCATTGATTTCAGATGTGGCAGCAGCTTAAACACTGACGCCATGACAGCACAGGAGGTTATATTTTCTTTTCGGAGCTCCACTTTTACAGACTCAAATTTTCTAAAATAGTTTTATAAAATGTCTGTGAAAAATCAATCGGTGTATGTGAGTAGCACATTCAGATTAATGTTCTAAGCTGGAGCTCTGACGGTGATGTGCAGCAGGCTGGGTTTTTACCTTCTCTGCAGGACTGACGGTAGATGTAGTCACACTCTCGGTGTCTGGACTGGACACAGCAGAGCTTTCTGCAGAGAAGCATCAGAATTACAGATCAGGTCTGTATAAAGCAGCTGCAGCGCTCCGGGTCGAGCTGACTTACCAGTGCTGCTCTCCTTCTCCTCACTCATATCCACGCCTCCTGAAACGCCCCGTTCCTTAGACAGATCTTGCACGTTTATCTTGTCTCTGCTGCTCATCCTGCACACAGACGTCCTGATAGGCAGAAGGTGAGCGTTAGGAAGCTCTGACTGACGTCACATGGAAAAACCTCGTCCTGTTTCCTTTATTGCAAGCAGGTTTCAATGCAAACTCTTCGAATGTTTAATGGAACAAAACATCTTGAATGTTTGAGTCTTATAGCTGTCTTCACAGATAAGAGCATAAAAGCGTGTCAAGAGGACATAATGATTTTAAGAAGTAAAACATGAAATGAACCTCCGTCGTTTGCCTTGTGCGTTTGCAGCATTGGGGCCTGGTTGGTTCTGCCTCTCTGATATCGACCGCTCATTACGCCACTGAAAGAGGGGGGGGAGGGGAAAGGCCCCATTTATAATAACGTAATAAAACATTTATTACATTAAGTTCAAGTAAAATCTCTCTCACGTTGGCTTGTTTCTGTAAGAGCTCCTCCAGCAGCTCGGCAACACTTTCATCAGCTACATCGAACGGCGTCTGACCCTGCAGGATTCAACCAATCAGACATTAAGAGGAGGTGGAACAGACGGAGGTCAGAGGTGAGACGCTTTACGAGCGCGTGGCGCTCACCCCGTTGCTGCGAGCCTCCATGTTGCACAGCTGCTCGGCCAGAACGCGACACGCCTCCTCTTGACCCCAGTGGGCTGCGGCGTGAAGAGGCGTCCAGCCGTCAAAGTCTGTGGCCGACACGTCCAGTCCGCACTGACACAGCATCCTGCAGGAGCAACACAGACAACAGAGTCTGAGATTTCATTCAACTATTTTTCTACGTCTGAATTAGTGTGGAAAAGAGAGAAAGAGAGAGAGGAGAACGGAAATCATTTGCATTTCCAGACTTTTTCCTTTCCCATTGTCTGAACGTTGCATCCTTTCTAACTCGTATTCTTTGAGTTCTTCCTTTTTTCTTTCGTCCTTGAATCTTTTTCTTCGCGTCATGTCCTCCCTCCTCCCTTCTTGTTCCATGTCCCTCCTTTCATTTTTGAATCTTCATTTTTCTTTATTTATTAAGCTTCCTTTCTATATTGTGTCCTTCCGTTCTTGCTTATGTCCTTTCACACCTATCCTTCCTTGCCTCCTTCCTTCATGTCATCCATTTTTATGTTCTTCCACTGTTAAGTTTTGATGTAGTGTCCCTCTTTTTTATTACTTTCTTTCTGTCCTTCCTTCTTCTTCCCTCTTTTGTGTCTCCTTCCTTCACTCCACTGTATCTCAGTTTATGGTAGCTGCAGGTTCTGTGTATGAAGTCCACTTAATATATCATTTTCTGCCATGAATTTGCCGTTTGTTTTAAAAATAGTTAAATTAAGAGGTAAACTGTTGCATTTAGTTTTCCAATAAATTAGTTACTACATTACTTGAGAGCCTCCATGTATCCTTTAGCTGCAGCGACATGCAGCGGCGTGGCGCCGGTCCTCGGGTCTCGGAGATCAGCCGGCGGACCGTCGTTCAGCCACATCATGGCGTCTGACATCATCTGCTCCTCCTCCTTACGCTTAGCTGCCTCCACGTCCACACCTGCACACCAGGAATTAATAAGAAACGACAGAAAAAAGGAAAACGCTAGGAGTTTTATTAGGCTGAGGAAAAGAGGTTTGCACCCTGGTAAACTGAGCTCAACTGATCGATGTTTTCATTTAACCTTATATTGATGTATTGATGTGATGATCTGAGACTTCAAACACGGAGAGAGAAACAATGTAGATCTAAACACACATTCTCTTCTGAGAAAACAAATGGAGCTATTCAGTTCACAGCACAATGCCGTCTGAATCACCGGTGGCAGAACGACTAGCTGACATCAACGTGCCAGAGCAAATCGCCTCAGACGAAGACGCCCACTACGCGATGGAGGACCACAGCTAGAGCACTGACTCACTCAGGGACAGCAAGACGGATCACAATTCATTTCTGTTCTGTACTTACAGTGATTTACATTTTATCCAACGCAGAAAACCTTAGGCACTTTGAAGCAAATGTGATTAAACTGTTTTCAGACAACATGTCGCTGCCGACATTATTTAACCAGCCCTGAGCTTTTAGCTGAATTTTTTGATAGTTGTATTGAATACACTGTATGAAAATCAAGTAAATGATGATTATTGGTTGTATTAAAAAGCTCAATTTAAGTTTTAATTCAAATGTTAAGAGGTTTCTGTAAATAACTGACAGAATAAAAACATGTAGATCACAGTAATAAAACCTAATGAAGAAACGACAAGCAAGTTTACATGAATTACATATATAAATAGGTTTTAGGCACATTTTTTATTTTCATTGAGACAATCTAGCCAAATTCATCTTATACATGCAAAGAATGTGATGTCTGAGGGATGTAAAGAAAACCCATTCAACAGCCTGAATCACTCATTCTACAGGACTGATAATGAAAAAGTAAAACTTTAAAACATCCTGAAATCTAATGATGCTTTAAATTTACCATTACGTTCAGTCACAACTAATAAAATTAAAATTAATCAATATTAGAGAACAATAATAGGAAATATTATTACTGTCATTTTAAAATGCACATTAATATAATAAACAAATAATGATAATGGATTCAAACACGAGAAAAGTGTAAAGATACTCGAGCTATTATGTCAGGAGCTAAAACACTTCAACATTTTACCTTTCATATAAAATCTTTAGGACAAGTAAATCATGTTCGATTTCATAAAAAGGACTTTAAGATAAACATCATCACTAATTAAATAAAAACAAATTAAATATAAATGTCAAATAAACCCAATATACCCCAAACCTCTTTAGGCCAGAATTGGACCTTTTTTTATGCAAAAACCAAAGAGTTCAACTGCAGATGTTCAATAGTCAAATACAGAAATCATTTTCTTTCAGTGCCACATGTACACACATCTAGTTAATTCAGTTGCAATCATATTGCAAAATTGTTGAGTGAAAAAGGTCCTGCTTGTATGCGTTATTTTCTTTTCCATTCCGAATATCCCAGACATGACTGAAGTAAAATGCAGCAAATGCTTTATATTTGCAAATACTGCAATGAAATATAGCGCTGTGCAGGCAAAGAGCTCACCTTGTCTTTGTGTGTAATCATGGAGAAGGGATTCGGTCGTCTCATCCAGAGCGATGTCCAGAGGAACGTCGCCGTCACAGTTCACAGCAGTAAGAGACGCGCCTTTCTGAAGAAGGAACCTAAGAAAAAGGAAAAATAAGTGTCTAAAAGAAGAATGCCTAACCCTGTATTTTAATTACGTAATCCGTGTTTTTGGTGCAAATAACGTTTTCCACTGGGATAATGGAACCAGTTTTATGAGTAAACAGACTCTCACTTTGGAGCAAAAAAAAAAAAAAGCAGATCCATTTTTAAACCTCTCAAGCTGGACGCGTTTGAGTGCTGCACCACTCGCGCTTTAGCTGAAGCGTCATCTCGGCACAGATGACAACAATGTCAGCATTGTGGAGAGCAGAAATGCTCTGGCACCCACGGTGTTCTCTGACATTCAATACAGTGGCAAAGAGCAATGTGCTGCACTGATTTAACCATTTAAAGGAAACTCCTACACACTCTGCTATGTCAGGGTAGCCGCAGGAGGCAGCGACGTGCAGCGGCGTCCATCCCTCGCTGTCAACCTGGTTCACGCCGGCGCCATGCTCCAGCAGGAAGGTCACGATCTCTATGCTGCCATCTATGCAGGCCTGCACACATTTAACAACAGAAAATTAATCAATATACTAACAATGAAAGAATAAAATAAAAAATAAAAAAATAATATTCCATCTGTAGTCACAAGCTGCTTATTTATTCACGTTTTATGCAAAACTTCAATGTATTTTAGTAGGATTTTATGTAGCAGAGCACAAAAAAATAAAACTGCTTAGCTTGTATGCAAAATACGATATGCGATGAAAAACTAAAAATACCTACAACCCCCACAATGTGGCACATAGCAGGGGCAGCATGAGGATGCGAGTATGGCTTTCTTTAGCAAAATAACGGTTGATGGAAGACCTGCACAATTTAATGCTAATTTATGGTCATCACAATATCATGGACTACTTGAAGTGCAATAATAGTTAACTAATATATTCCACATTTTATAAACTTGCATTTTTTTCATGCAGATGTAATATTCGTCCAGCTGGACAGAGTCTCCCGGCAGCCAAGACACACACTGGACATTGGTTACGTTTCTCTAAATGTTAACAGTCACAGAGTGATGGAAGCACAAATTTGAAAAAGAGGAAAGTAGAAAACAGGAACACATCACAACTGATATTGTCCTCTCATGTTTTTCTATTTTACAGTTGATGGGCAAATGAACAGAGCTGAGTGAAGGGCAACACTCAAAGAAAACCCATTTAGAAGCAGCAAGTGGGGTAAAAGTTCACATTCTAGGAAGGCAATGATGCTAAATTTACAGTCAGGTTGTGACGAAGCCACATTTATGTGTTAGAGAAGTCTAGTTAAAGTCCAGACCAAAATCCAAGCAGGAATCTAAGATAAGGTTTGAAAATTGATGTTAACAGACAATCTGTGAGCGATTTTAATGGGCTTTACACACAGAGAATGACAAAATCACAGCTAACGTTTCCACCACGGCTGGCGAACTCAACACACAGGTCGTGACATCGTCAACAGCAACAGAAACTTGAGCATTTTTCAACTTTCTTGCTCACGTGTGCACATCTACGTGCACAACTGCACAACTTTTGCAGGTACTTGTCAAGCTGCATTCACAAACAACGTATGTGTGTTTACATGGATACGCTCCATATATAACAATATTTTCAATAAGTTTTCAATAATCTGTGTTGCCGAGGAAAGAAGCACGCCGCCCTACAAAGAAGCAGAAAACACACTCACTGTGTAAAACGCCTTTTGCAATGTAGTCCTGCAATCATTTAAGCAATACCTTTGCACCATGTTTCACTAAGACTTCAAGAAACTCCAGAGAATCGTAAAACGGGAAGAATGAAAACATCTCTAGAGCCTTGGATGTAAGCGACAGTGCGGTGAAGCTGCGTTACCTGGTGCAGTGCAGTGATGCCATCAGCGTTGGAGCAGTTGATGATGTCTGGCAGACTCTCTCCGTCTTCCCGTTCTGCTTTGGACTGTTCGGTCTCCTCCAGCATCGCCTTGGCCTCCTCCGTGTCGCCGCTGGCACAAGCAGCGAGGAACTCAGCGGCGCGGTCAAACCTCACCCTCTTCCTAAGAACGGACAAAAGGGACGATTACAACTAACTCTGCAGAATAGGTCCAGAAATGTCCATCTTTGTCTCTTTGGGACACCCAATACTAGAAAAGTCAGCCGAAATGATTGAAATGATTTATGATAAAAGTAGGGACCACTTTATGGTTTATTTGCTGAACCATAAATACAGACAATAAGATGAAGATTCAGCTCTCTATTAGATTCTATTTCATGAGTCCTCAAAGATTAAGAAAGGTTTTGGTGATTTTTATGATTCAATAAAACCATTTATGCTGACAAAACAAGAATTACATTCACAAGTTTAAATTTATAAAGCATTTTCTCAAATGCAAACATGACTCAAACATATAAGCTTGCCTCAATAAGCAATTAATCAATTAATTGTAAGAAATTAATATGAACGTCATTATTTCTGCTTCAATTTATTTTTAGTTTTTTGAAAAGCAATATAAGCAATATAAGAAATCAAATCATTTTATTTGTGGTTTTGGTTGTGTGTGGTTTTTATTTCTGTTTTATTTATTATTTTTCGCTGTGTTTTATTTTGGATATTTACATAAGATGTCTTCAAGTTTGTTAAGTAAAGTAAAGTTTATTCAACAAAAGTTGGTTTGATGTGTGTTTGGGGTCACTGTCGTACTGGACAAATGGAAATAAAGACCACATTCAACAGGACCTATAAAAGAATTACATTATGAAATATCTGTAAGCAAAACGTCCCTTAAAAAAATATTAATAATCGAAATGGAAATTAACACGGTCATTTTAATTTATCATGCGATGAACCGATTAATTGCTAATTCAAACAGGGGGTTTGAACACAACAGACACCAAATGAACATTTTGTCCTAGAAGTTGATTTGCTTTAACTGAAATACTTCAAAGTCAAATTGGAAAGGCAAGATGGCAGTGTCACAGCTTTTCCCCAGCTGAAATCCAGACTCTATATATGTCATAAGTTCATAAGTAGTTCAGTCAAAAATAAACTTGAATTCTAGCAATGCTGAAAAAAAAAAGAAAAAAGAAAAGCAAATAGCTTTCAGCAAAAATACTTCCTGTACAAATCTCCCTGAAATATTGAAGGACAGACATTGTTTCTGTTCTGGTAGGTTATCTGCACTTACTGATGTAATCACGGAGCACGAAACCAGGATGTCAAAAGAGATGGAATTTCTGATACCTGGATGGTAAATACCTTCTCTGCGTAGGACTGAGGTAAGCAAACAAAACACACACAACACCAATCTGATTGATCAGCTCAGCCACACACAATCACGCCGAGATGTTCTTTAAATCACAAAAAAGTCAAAGCAAAATGCTTGACAACAAAAACAGTGTAAGAAAATAGAGACCAAAGTGATTCTGTAGCTGATTTGAGGTCTAAAAAGAATCTTACTGAGTAAGAGATGAACCCTTCAGTTGATCCAGGTTGCTAAAATACGATAAAATGACAGACAACCAGTATCCACATTGCTGTTGTTCATTAATTAAACTGGCCATTTTAAAAAAAGGTTTCTAAAAAGATGGAAATAAATTTTAAACTGGAGCAATTTATAGTTGCTATAAACAGGCTCAACCCAGTTTGCAGATTATCACAATCCAAACAGGAGACATCAAAAGCACATGTCTTCGGATTAGACGAGACCAACGTTGAACCGGTTAATAAGCAAAACTCTTTGTAGCAGACAACCAGTACTGAACTTAACCCACAAAACACCATCCAACAATGAAACATGGTGGTGGCAGCATCATGCAGAGGGGATGCTTTTCTTGAGCAGGGGCGGGGAAAGCTGTTTAGGGGGCATTACTAGGAGAAATATGGTGCAGATGAAACGGCAACTAATTTTCTGAGGATTTGTACAACACCTTATTTGTAGAGATTGGCCAATCAGGTGTTCAGACAGTGGGATAGCAAGTTTTTTCTTGATCAGGTCTGAGCTAAATAACAAATACAGGGTTTCCCCCAGTTAATTGTAAGCCTGGCAGGCCACCAGGCTTTGCTTGTGTCCCCACCAGGCTTAGCATTGTTTATTTATTTCAGGGTTTTTTTTTTAATGTTTGCATTTTTTATAGACTTTATAGTTGGTGTTCAGACATTAATCTTCCAATAACACATACTTATCAAGTGCTATTTTCAAATTTCCTGAAACTTAAAACCTTTTTTAACTCAAAAACACGGCAGGCCTCTGGATGAATGACTGCCAAGCGCCCCAACCACCGGACTTAGCAAGTTTTCTGGGGGAAACCTTGAAATACTAAAAGTAACCTTTTTTTTCAGTCATCAAAGGTGTCAAAACTAAGAATATCTATTTCTAGTCCATAACCAGACCACCCAGCAGTATTTACTTTAATGCACATTTATTATGGATTTAAATAAACCAGTAGTAAGGAAAATATGATCTAATGACAACTTGTTGTAGTAATTGCTTTATTTTCTTGGATTCAAAGGTGCTACCTTAAGAACCTGCAGCACATTTCTGCTGCTATGTGTTGCAGAAAAACAATAAATTAGAATTGAAAGGTGAAAATCTGAGGTCCAAACCAAAACAACTCTGATTAATCCTCTTCTGACAGATACTGCTTATCAGAGTCATATGACCACATTTCCTTCCAGTGAAGTATGAGTTGATTGGAGAATATTATTTTACATCTTTAGTTGTAAGTGGGTACAAAATGTCTCCAAAGCAGGTTGGGATTTGGGTATGAAAAGGACAACGTTACCATTACCAGTTTGGTTCCAAGGAAGCAAAATATACAGAAAGAAACATAACAGATATCAAGCATCAAAAAGGACAGCTTGGTTCAGATTTTAAAAATCTGGGAAACAATGAATGCAGTGGATCCCCCAAATCACTGAATCAACCCCTCCTTAACTGTGGTGAATGCAAGTGTTAATGGTAGACTGACTACACACAAGCAGGGCTAACCTAAAGTACTCCCCAAAAGATCCATGACAAACATGTTGAGCAGATAAAATGAGATCTGGCTCAGCACAGAGCAGCAGTGAACAAAACCTGATTAGATAACTCCTGATACTATAATAGGCTGACTTTTCCCTTTTTGCTGCTGTCCAACAGTTGGACTGAGCTGTGTCCTCACCGTCCACTCGGGATGGGGCTGCTTTCATCTCTGCCCGCTGACTCTGGCTGCTGATCCCCCGGCGGGTCGCCACTCAGCTCGGCCTCGGCCTCCCCTTCTCCCTCCCCGGCATCGCCCCGCCACCTCCGCCGGGGAACGTCCGACGCTCTGTCGGTGCTGGAGCCGGCCCAGCGCTTCAACTGCTCCCGCCGCTTGGTCTTCGCCGTGTCCCCCATTAAATTAACCGCGGAGGACGGTGTTTTTACAAATAAAACCTGTGCTGGCGGGGCCAGACACACCCTCCATGTGTATACTTTCGCTTCCTGGTTCTAGCTCCTGATCTCTGAAGGCGGTGGAAGTCCGGCTCGTGCTCGAGAGCGTCGAGAACGCGCCGTCAAGATATGGCCTTCGTGATGTGACGTCATCGATGTTTTGAAAGGGGAAACGTGCCCGCGCATTGTGCACGCACTGTACTTCCTGCCATTGTGCTCTTTGATGCTTGTAACCTATATATCCTCCAAATCTACATACTAAACACAGAGTTTACCGATGTTTCTGTGCTAGGATGTTAAAAGCGACACATGATGAGGCGCATTGTAACAATATTTAATACTTGGCAAATGATGCACAAATGGAAAAACGTTTCTTTTTATCCCCCTTTAATTGTGCGTTCAACTATGGAGGACCATAGTACCTCCATACCCTAGCCTGATTCACTCTTAATTGTTGTACAAAGCTAATAGCAACATCCAACGAAAGACTTTCAGTATGAAAGATGGTTCTACAAAAGTCAAAATACTGAGTCAGTATTTTGACTACAAAGAACAGCAAGTGATATTTTCCATTAAGTACCTCCTTTAGGATCTTTGAGTGCACAATACAGTATTGAAATATGAAGTTTAGAAAAAAAAACAGTTCTGATTTAAGCCTTATAAGATAAATTCAGATTATATTGCATTTGCTTTAGTCCTTCAGTGAAAACATTTGCTTTATTACCAACTCTAAATTCTTATCAGCAGATAAAAGTTACTACCATCTAAGAAATGCAGAACTATTGCTGCCTAACTCATAGAGTGAGGCATAGTTGCCACTAACTTTGACTTTTGTTTCTTTTTCTGTACCATAGAAAGTATTCCTGGCCTGGTGCTTTTGTATTTATTTATGTTTCCTTCCTGTCCTCACTGCAGCCCTTGGCTCATCCTGCGCATGGTTCTGCTGGGGGTTTCTTCCTGCCGAGGCCGAGTTCGGCTCTCCTCTTAAAGGAAACTCGTGTTTTATCCTCTGCATTGTGTTTATTCATAATGGGTCATCAAATTAAAGTAAAGATCTAAGCAATTTGTGAGATTTTTATATATAGATAACTGGCAATAAGCTTAAAATTAGACTGTAGTGAAAATGTTAAACTAGACTTTTGAGGTTATATTTGTGTTAATCACCACCAATATCAATAAACTGCACTGAAGTGAAATGGAATATGCATGATTTTAATACCATACCAGGTTATGGCAGCAAAAATGTAGTGTAATGTATATATTTCTCTGCATTTTATCTTGTGAAATTCTCTGCAAAAGGCTTTTAGATTAAAATTTTTTGTCAGATTATACAAACTAAATCAAAGCAAACAGAACTCAGTGGGGGAAAATAAGCTCCAGATTTGATTGCATAGAACTAGAATGAATTTTCTCTGCAACAAAACCTGAATTCAGAGGCCTGTTAATCAATAAAAACAATCAATGCTAATCCTATGGTGTGGCCTCTGAGTGCGCCTGTAAACATTCCAACATGGACACAAGGTCAAATTCCACGCCACATTTTGCTTGGGGCCATGTGTGCTCACTTCTGTCCCTCTGCAGCCTGGGATCTACAGACACAGAGAGCCACTGAGAGAAGAAGGTATGCATCTCATTTGCATTTATCATGCTGTTGCAGTCCCAGCCTAGTATACTGTGTATTATTCCTTTGTGTTCTAGGTTGGAGCTTAGAGTATGGCAGAGCACAAAGGAAGCAGAACTTTTAAGCATGCTGCTTTGTGTTGCAGACTGAGCAAAAGTTCATTTTTTGACTCAGAAGGGTGATGAGTCTAAATGGACCTTGTGAGACATTACTCAGTCACAATTATCTTCTTGTGTAATCTAGTCTTCTTGCAGCTGCTATACTGGAAACAGGAATAAAAACAGAAATCAGAAAAATGTGTCAGTTCATAAGAAAACTTAAAGTCACAGGCAAAAAAAAAATTGATTTGACAATGCGTAGCCTAATTTTGGTTCCTACTTTCATTAAAAGATTAGATAATTACAGCATACATTTCTTTAAATGCAGGTTTGTAGCATGTCTGGACCAAAAGCACAAGTGGTCCATTCGATTCCAACCTACAGCCTGACCCGGCTTGCACGAGAGTGGCTTGCAGAGGACACTCCAAACTTTGACCCGGCAGGAGTCTGTGTGGGATCAGAGGAAGTGGAGGCAAAGTTGTTGTGTAAAACTCCTCACACCGTGCTGGCAGGAAGCCCTTTCTTCACAGCAGTATTCACTGAGGTGGGCTGCACCGTGGACTGGATGTACCAGGAAGGAGCGGTGATCGGTAAGCATCGGTAAATTAAATTACGACAAAACCTCCACTGACATAACGTAAAAGCACTGACTGTTTGGAGAGAACAATGCTCCATTTATCTTTTTATTTACTTATCTTTCTTCTTGAGATCTTGATGTTTGTTACATCTAAACATGTCCTGAAGCGATATGGGCTGACAGGCCCCTCAGCAAGGAAAAACTCCAAAAGAAGCACAATAAAACTGACTGCAGTTTGCAAATACACACAGGGACAAAGAACTTAGTTTTTGGAGACATGAGAAGTACTGTAGTCGGATGAAACTAAAGTGGATCTGTTTGGCCATAATGACCATCATTACATTTGGAGGAAAAGCAGGGGTGCTTGTGCCATGGTGAAGCATGGGAGTGGCATCATCTTGTTGTGGGGCAGGAGGAGCTGGAACATTTCTCTTTCTGATTATTGTGGCATTTAGCAAATAGAAATAATTTTGATAATTCTAACTGACCTAAAACAACAACAACAACAAAAAATGTTTGGTTTGATTTAACTTCAGATAGCACAAAAAAAAAAAAAAAAAAAAAAGACCTTTCTTTTTTTTTGGTGTTTATAAACTTTTGGTTTAAGCATTATTAAG